>NC_062566.1:74472500-74672500 GCF_022837055.1 Prionailurus viverrinus
TCTTTCTTTCTTTCTTTCTTTCTTTGGTTTTGGGTACAAAGTGGAGAAAGAATGTATGTGCTTTGAATCAGATGGGAGAAGAATGGGGACTTTTGGAGGGGAAATGATAGCCCAGGAATTAGATCTATGGGATCCATAAATCATGGTTTGGCTAGTGCTAACCATGTACATAGTTATATAAAAGCAGGTGCCAATCCAGGGTTTGGACTGAGTGGTTTTAGATGAGCCAAGATACATGATTCTGCTGTAAAATAAACAAGAACCAGTTTTTAGAGTCTCAGATATAACTAAATCCAAATTCTTACATGATCTCAGTTCTTTTTTTTTTAAATTTTTTTTTCTTTCAATGTTTTTTTTTTTTTTTTTTTTTTTTTTTTTTTGGGACAGAGAGAGACAAAGCATGAACGGGGGAGGGTCAGAGAGAGAGGGAGACACAGAATCGGAAACAGGCTCCAGGCTCCGAGCCATCAGCCCAGAGCCCGACGCGAGGCTCGAACTCACGAACTGTGACATCATGACCTGAGCCGAAGTCGGATGCTCAGCCGACTGAGCCACCCAGGCGCCCCTCTCAGTTCTTATTGGTATTGGAAACCCTAGGATCTTGGATAGAGTTGTTGTAATTAAATCTGGAAAATAAAGCTTGTGAAGGACTGAAGACTGGACTGGTTATGAGTTGAAGCAGTCTTATTCATACATTCACCTAGGTACCTTGACTTTCCCTCACTAACCATATCCACTCAGATAATACTCTATTCCCAAATTTATCCCGACTTTCTCCATGTTTCTCCATTTACAGGGCTGCTACAGATGAGAGGCCAGACTGCTATCATCTCTCACCTGGATGATTACAATAACTTGCAAACTAGCCTCAATGCTCGCCTCTGCTGTTCTACAGTCCATTTCCACAAAGCAGCCAGCTGGATCTTATTACAGTTAGAATCTTATCACATGTCTTTATTTTTTAATTTTCTATTGCACTCAGAATTATAACTAAACCTCTTTCTGTGGTATATCCTCCCTCCAAAATCACTTATTTCAATTTCCTAATCATTGAACAGCTTTCAGACATACTGATCTCTATCATTCCCCATGTACCAGATTCTTCTCTACGTAAGAGTCTCCCTACCTATTAGCATCTCCCCAAAATGTTCTCTGCCACTCTCTACATGGTGAGCTGCTTCTCATCCTTCAATTTCAAGGAATCCACATTACAACAATCTTGGCCCAATCATGATAGATGATACATGACAGTTTAAATAAGGGAAGCTTAATATAAAGAACTTATTGGGGCACCTCGGTGGCTCAGTTGGTTGAGAGTCTGACTCTTGATCAAGTCATGATTGCAGCATCATGGGATCTAGCCCAGAGTGGGGCTCTGTGCTGAACATGAAGCCTGCTTACGATTCTCTCTCTCTCCCTCTGCAACTTGTGGTGACTTTATGCACAATTACATACATTTTAAAAAGAAACAAAGTGTGAACTCCTCAAATTGCATACATTAAATATGTGCAGTATTTTATATCAGTTATACCACAACAAAGCAGCTGAAAGAAAGAAATAAAAAAATTATTCTATATTATATAATTTAAATAATTCTTAATGTGGGGGAAATAACCTTTATATTTTCACAGGGCACAACGGTTACTGGATTCTAATTACTTCACCATGTCATAGAATCACAAAGCTAGAAATCTTTCAACAATTAAAAAAATACTCAATAATGAACTAATATGCATGTATGAAGGAACATAGTCTGAAATACTTTTCACAGTTCTAAGTACTATAACCACTTATATATAAAAGTGTGGAATACATTCTGTTCTTATAATACCTGACCATGTGGCAGATGGAAAGCAGGGAAATATCCACTCCTTTTAGGCACATATATGTTTTTTTCTGCACTCACCAATCATATCTGATGATAGCACCTATCTTTTGGTGATTCCATATTTCCTACAAGTATGGTGCTTTGCTGAGCCAAAAGAGTCCATGGTTACTAATAGTTTAGTGTATGTTCCCTTTGCAAAGGCATCCATGTGAAGGTGAGGAAACAACATCTTTAAAGGGCAAAAGGGTAATGGAAGACAAGACTTGTAGGACAGAGCCTTGGATAATACTGAACAAAGGTGGATCAACACAAGGGGTCAGTGAAAGAGATAAAGAAGAAGCAAGAAGAATGAAATCAAGAGAATGTGATGTCATAATTCAGGAAGAGAGATGTTCAAGAATGAATGTGTAATCAACAAAGTCAAGTTGATGTTTTTGGATGACATGCTTACCATGTAATTAAAGAAGACATTGTCTGCCTTCATGGTGGGATATGCTAAGAAAAGTGATTACATTTGTGTGAGAAGAAAGGTTATATTTCATATTACCTTAAACAAAATATTTAAGTTCACTTTCGTTATTGGAAGGAACTGCTGTGGAAGGAAGGAAGTTGAGTGGTGTTGCAAAAAAAATTTATTTATCCAGTTTTGTATATATATCCCGGTTGGAAAATAAGTTGGGCACAGAAATAAATAAGTTTTGTCAGTGGATGTTAATTTTAATTTCAAAATCCCTTGAAATGGTCTACAAAAGAGGGAAATAATCTACAGACTTCAAATATGTGTCATATGAACAGTTACATTATCTACAACATTATATCCATCCTTTCTCATTAAAGCAAGAAAATATTTTTATTTTTATTTTTTTAATGTTTATTTATTGTTTTGAGAGAGAGATAGAGAGTAGGGGAAGTGCAGAGAGAGAGAGAGGGAGAGAGAAAATCCTGAGCAGGCTCTGTACATGCAGTGAGGAGCCCAAAACAGGGCTCGATCTCACAAACCGTGAGATCTTGACCTGAGCTGAAATCAAGAGTTGGATGCTTAACTGACTGAGCCACCCAGGTGCCCCAAAACAAAACATTTTTTAAAAGAAGAGAAGGGACTTCCGGGGAAGATGACAGAGTAGGAGGATCCTAATCTTACTTTGTCCTAGGGATACAAGTAGATAACACCCACATCCGTGTAAATAACCCAGAAAATGACACAAAGACTGGCAGAAAAGACTCCACAGTTAAATGTAGAGAGGAAGCCACATCAAAGATGGTAAGAAGGCAGAGACATGAACAGGAGTTAAAGGAACCCATGGGAGGGGAAGAGCCAAGATGGCAGAACAGCATGGAAGTTTTTTGTGTGTCTCAAGTCCATGAAATACAGCCAGACAAACACTAAACCATCCTACACACCTAGAAAACTGATTGGAGGATTCACACAACAATCTGCACAACCTGAACCACAGAATTTAGCAGGTATGTGGTGCAGAGAGGTGAATTTGGGGAGTGAGAAGCCGCGGAGGGTAGGGGACAGCTTTTGTGGGAGGAGAGAGGATGGAGACTGAGGAGGGGGCTGAGAATACGGTAAAAGTACCCCTCCCCAAAAGCAGCTGTAGAGAAAGTGGAAAATTGGAAACAGCCGCAGGGACTAAACTAAAAAGGGAGAAAGAAAGGAGAGGGTTTAAATTCCATTAAGACTATAAACAAGGGGAGTGCAAAGGCTGCAACTCCTCAGCTCGATACCTGGCGGTGCTCTGGTGGGAAGGGCAAATCCCCAGGAAAAGAGTGGGGTCTGGGAGGTTCTTGGGCTACACGGGGAAAAGTGGCTCCATTGTTGGAAGGACATTTGGTAGAGACTGTTGAAGCCACCTGGTCCCAGCAGACCCTGGAAGACAGCCACACTAACTGGTGCTGGGGCAAGGTTGTTGAGGGTGAAGCCTGGTGTCAGATGTGTGTTGTGTTTTTCCATAATCCCTGAAACACTGCTGCTACACTATCTTGCGAACTTTTTCTGGGGCGAGCTGGCACCTGGCCGCAGTCTCGGGGCACCGGCAGCAGCAGGGTCCAGCAAGCGTTCCTGGGTGCAGCTGACATTCGGCCAGTGCTCATTTGGCCGTTGCTTGGTGAGACCCTCCCACAGAGGGGTGGAACAGGCCAAAGCCACAGTCTTTCAGAAGTAAGGGGCTGGGGAAAACAGCCGCATCTGAGACAAAACTCGGGAGAGAGGTACTGCCTGAGGCCTGGTCACAGAGCGTGAAAAAGCGGGGAGTGGACCAAAGCTGAAGACAGAGGACGGGCATGTGACTGCTGATCCGGAAGAACAGATGGGGTAGCTGGGTAGCGCCATTTTCACCACTCCCGCACATGCGCATACACACTATGAGCATGGCCACAACCCACCCCAGTAGGCTAGGAGCGCCACCTAGTGGACAGCGGAGCTGTTACACTGAGCCCCGCCAAACTGGGCCAACATCGCTCTTCAAGAACACCAGTCTCACCCCTGGCTTAGTTTATGGACTATAAAGCGCTACATAGACTGACTTCTAGGGGAAAACGAAGAAATTTCATTCCTACTTAAACCTGTTAGCAGGTTCATCTATTCAATTTTTTTTTCTTTTTCTCTTTTACACCTCTTGTTTTTATTGAATAAAGAGAAAAAATTCATTTTTGTTTTCAATTTTCATTAAAAATATTTTTAATTTTTATTACTATATTTTTTACTTTTGTGTAAATTTTTTCAAATTCCATTTTATTTCCATCATTTTATTTTAGTGTATTCATCTTTTCAAACAATTTCCTTTTTTTCTTTCTTTCTTTGTTTTTCGTTTATTTTCTTTTTCTTGAATACAGAAAGAGAAAAACTTCATTTTTACTTTCAATTTCTATTAAAATATTTTTTATTTAATTTTTACTATATTTTTTGCTCTTATGTAAATTTTTTCAAATTCTATTTTACTTCCATCATTTTATTTTAGTCTACTACAGTGTATTCACTTTTCAAATTTTCAAACGATTTCTTTTTTTTCTTTCTTTTTTGAAATCTTTTTTCTTTTTCGTTTCTTTTATTTTTTTCTTAAATGCATAAAAAGAAAAAAATTCATATTTATTTTTAATTTTTATTAAAAATATTTCCTTTATTTTTTTCTACTATATTCTTTACTTTTGTGTATGTTTTTTCAAATTCTATTTTACCCCCATCATCTCATTTTAGTCTACTTCAGTGTATTTATTTTTTCAAATTCTCAAACGATTTCCTCCTCCTTCCTTTTCTTTCTCTAATCTGTCAAACCCCTTTCAACACCCAGACCAAAACACAACTAGGATCTAGCATCATCTATTCGATATTTGTGTATGTGTGTTTAATTTTTAATTTTAATTTTTTTTAATTTAATTTTTTATTTCAAATTTTCTACCTCATTAATACCTTTTCTCCCTTCAAAATGACAAAATGAAGGAATTTACTCCAAAAGAAAGAGCACAAAGAAATGAGAGCCAGGGATTTAACCAACGCAGATACAAGCAAGATGTCTGAACCAGAATTTAGAATCATGATAATAAGAATACTAGCTGGAGTCAAAAATAGATTAAAATACCTTTCTGCAGAGATAAAAGAAGTAAAAAATAGCCAGAATGAAATTAAAAATGCTATAACTGAGCTGCAATCATGGATGGATGCAGTGGCGACAAGGATGGATGAGACAGAACAGAGAATCAGCGATATAGAGGACAAACTTATAGAGAATAATGAAGCAGAAAAAGAGAGATTAAGGCAAAAGAGCATGATTTAAGAATTAGAGAAATCAGGGACTCATTAAAAAGGAACAACATCAGAATCATAGAGGCCCCAGAAGAGGAAGAGAGAGAAATAGGGGTGGAAGGATTATGTGAACAAATCATAGCAGAAAACTTTCCTAACCTGGGGAAAGACACAGACATCAAAATCAAGGAAGCACAGAGGACCCCCATTAGATTCAACAAAAACCGACCATCAGCAAGGCATATCATAGTCAAATTCACAAAATACTCAGGCAAGGAGAGAATCATGAAAGCAGCAAGGGGAAAAATAGTCCCTAACATATAAGGGAAGACAGATCAGGTTTGCAGCAGACCTATCCACAGCAACTTGGCAGGCCAGAAAGGAGTGGCAGGATATATTCAGTGTGCTGAATCAGAAAAATATGCAGCCAAGAATTCTTTATCCAGCAAGGCTGTTATTCAAAATAGGAGAGATAAAGAGTTTCCCAGACAAACAAAAATTAAAGGAGTTTGTCACCACTAAACCAGCCCTGCAAGAAATTTTAAGGGTGACTCTCTGAGGGGAGAAAAGATGAAAAAAAATATATATATATATATAAATACCAAAAGCAACAAAGATTAGAAAGGACCAGAGAACACTACCAGAAACTCCAACTCTACAAGCATCATAATGGCAATAAATTCATTTCAGTACTCACTCACCCTTAACGTCAATGTACTCAATGCTCCAGTCAAAAGACATAGGGTAACAGAATGGATAAGAAAACAAGATCCATCTATATGCTGTTTACAAGAGACCCAGTTTAGACCAAAAGACACCTTCAGTTTGAAAATAAAGGGATGGAGAACCATCTATCATGCTAATGGTTAACAAAAGAAAGCCGGAGTAGCCATACTTATATCAGACAATCTAGACTTTAAAATAAAGACTGTATCAAGAGATGCAGAAGGGCATTATATCATAATCAAGGGGTCTATACCATAATCTAGGGGTCAAGAAAACTTAACAATTGTAAACATTTATGAGCCAAATGTGGAAGCACCCAAATATATACATCAATTAATCACAAACATAAAGAAACTCATCGATAGTAATACCATAATAGTAGGAGACTTCAACACCCCACTCACAGCAATGGACAGATCATCTAATCAAAAAATCAACAATGGCTTTGAATGTCACACTGGACCAGATGGACTTAACAGATACATTGAGTACATTTTATCCTAAAGCAGCAGAATATACATTCTTCTCCAGTGCACATGGAACGTTCCCAAGAATAGATCATATACTGGGACACAAATCAGCCCTAAGTAAGTACAAAAAGAACGGGATCATACGGTGCATATTTTCAGACCACAACGCTATGAAACTTGAAATCAACCACAAGGAAAAGTTTGGAAAGGTAACAAATACTTAGAGACTTAACAACATCCTACTAAAGAATGAATGGGCTAACCAAGCAGTTAAGGAGGAAATTAAAAAGTATATGGAAATCAATGAAAATGATAACACCACAACCCAAAACCTCTGGGACACAGCAAAGGCGGTCAGAAGAGGAAAGTATATAGCAATCCAGGCCTTCCTAAAGAAGGAAGAAAGATCCCAGATTCACAACCTAACCTTATGCCTTAAAGAGCTGGAAAAAGGACAGCAAACAAAACCCCAAACCAGCAGAAGACAGGAAATAATAAAGACTAGAGCAGAAATTAATGCTATTGAAACCAAAAAAACACAGTAGAACAGATCAATGAAACCAGAAGCTGGTGCTTTGAAAGAATTAACAAAATTGATAAAACACTAGCCAGTCTGATCAAAAAGAAAAAGGAAAGGACCCAAATAAATAAAATCAAGAATGAAAGAGGAGAGATCACAACCAACACAACAGAAATAAAAACAATAATAAGAGAATATTATGAGCAATTATATGCCAATAAAATGGGTAATTTGGAAGAAGTGGACAAATTCCTAGAAACATATACATTACCAAAACTGAAACAGGAGGAAATAAAGCATTTGAACAGACCAATAACCAGTAAGGAAATCAAATTAGTAATCAAAAAATCTGCCAAAACACAAGAGTCCAGGGCCAGATGGCTTTCCATGGGAATTCTACCAAACATTTAAGGAAGAGTTAACACCTATTCTCTTGAAACTGTTCCAAAAAATAAAAATGGAAGGAAACCTTCCAAACTCTTTCTAGGAAGCCAGCATTACCTTGATTCTAAAACCAGACAGAAACCATGCTAAAAGGAGAACTATAGATGAATTTCCCTGATGAACATGGATGCAAAAATCCTCAACAAGATATTAGCCTACCAGCTCCAACAATACATTTAAAAAATTATTCACCACGACCAAGCGGGATTTATACCTGGGATGCAGGACTGGTTCAATATGTGCAAAACAATTAACGTGATTCATCACATCAATAAAAGAAAGGACAAGAACCATATGATCTTCTCAATAGATGCAGAGAAAGCATTTGGCAAAATACAGCATCCTTTCATGATAAAAACCCTCAAGAAAGCAGGGATAGAAGGAGCATACCTCAATTTCATAAAAGCCATATATGAATTACCCAATGCTAATATCATCCTCAATGGGGAAAAACTGACAGCTTTCCCCCTAAAGTCAGGAACAAGACAGGGATGTCCACTCTTGCCACTGTTATTCAACATAGTATTGGCAGTCTTAGCCTCTGCAATCAGACAACACAAAGAAATAAAAGGCATCCAAATCGGCCAGGAGGAGGTCAAACTTTGATTCTTCACAGATGACATGATATTCTATATGGAAAACCCAAAAGATTCCACCAAAAAACTGCTAGAATTGATTCATGAATTCAGGAAAGTTTCAGGATATAAAATCAATGCACAGAAATCGGTTGCATTCCTATACACCAGCAATGAAGCGACAGAAAGAGAAATCAAGGAATTGATCCCATTTATAGTTGCACAAAAAACCATAAAATACCTAGGAATAAATCTAAACAAAGAGGTGAAGAATCTATACACTGAAAACTATAGAAAGCTTACAAAAGAAATTGAAGACACAAAAAATGGAAGAAGATTCCATGCCCCTGGATAGGAAGAACAAATATTGTTAAAATGTTGATACTACCCAAAGCAGTCTACATATTAAATGCAATCCCTATCAAAATAACACCAGCATTCTTCACAGAGCTAGAACAAATAATCCTAAAATTTATATGGAACCAGAAAAGACTCTGAATAGCCAAAGCGATCTTGAAAAAGAAACCCAAAGCAGGAGGCATCACAATCCCAGACTTCAAGCTATACTACAAAGCTGTCATCATCAAGACAGTATGATACTGGCACAAGTACAGACACGCAGATCAATGGAACAGAATAGAGAACCAGAAATGGACCCACAAACATATGGCCAACTCATCTTTGACAAAGCAGGAAAGAATATCCAATGGTATAAAGACAATCTCTTCAGCAAGTGGTGCTGGGAAAACTGGACAGCAACATGCAGAAGAATGAACCTGGACCACTTTCTTACACCATACACAAAAATCAACTCAAAATGAATGAAAGACCTCAATGTAAGACAGGAAGCCATCAAAATCCTCAAGGAAAAAGCAGGCAAAAACCTCTTTGATCTGGGCCGCAGCAACTTCTTACTCAACACGTCTCTGGACACAAGGGGAACAAAAGCAAAAATGAACTACTGGGACCTCATCAAAATAAAAAACCTTCTGCACAGTGAAGGAAACAGTCAGCAAAATGAAAAGGCAACCGACAGAAGGGGAGAAGATATTTGCAAATGACATATCAGATAAAGGGTTAGTAATCGAAATCTATAAAGAACTGATCAAACTCAACACCCCCCAAAACAAATAATCCAGTGAAGAAATGGGCAAAAGTCATGAATAGACACTTCTCCAAAGACATCCAGATGGCCAACCGACACATGAAAAAATGCTCAGCAGCATTCATCATCAGGGAAATACAAATCAAAACCACAATGAGATACCACCTTACACCTGTCAGAATGGCTAACATTAACAACTCAGGCAACAACAGATGTTGGTAAGCATGCAGAGAAAGAGGATCTCTTTTGCATTATTGGTGGGAATGCAAGCTGGTGCACCTACTCTGGAAAACAGTATGGAGATTCCTCAAAAAACTAAAAATAGAACCATCCTATGACCCAGCAATTGCACTACTAGGCATTTGTCCACGGGATACAGGTGTGCTGTTTTGAAGGGACACATGCACCCCCATGTTTATAACAGCATTATCAACAATAGCCAAAGTATGGAAAGAGCCCAAATGTCCATTGATGGATGAATGGATAAAGAAGATGTGGTATATATATACAATGGAGTATTACTCAGAAATCAAAAAGAATGAAATCTTGCCATTTGCAACTACATGGATGGAACTGGAGGGTATTATGCTAAGTGAAATTAGTCAGTCAGAGAAAGACAAAAATCATATAACTTCACTCATATGAAGACTTTAAGAGACAAAACAGATGAACATAAGGGAAGGGAAACAAAAATAATATAAAAACAGGGAGGGGGACAAAACAGAAGAGACTCATAAATATGCAGAACAAACTGGAGGGGTTGTGGGTGGGGATGGGATAAATGGGTAAGGGCCACTAAAGAATCTACTCCTGAAATCATTGTTGCACTGTATGCTAACTAATTTGGATGTAAAATTAAAAAAATAAAAAATAAAATTAAAAAAAAAAGAACCCATGGGACTGTCTGCTGGAGGGAGGGACAGTGCAATGTGAAGAGGGGAATAAAAGGATTCCTCATACCAGACACCCCAGGCATAAGGAACTTACATGAGGAAGATTAATCCCCATAACATTTGGCTTTGAAAACCAGAGTGGCCAAATTTTTCAAGTTTCTGGAATCAGAGCATGTGTTGGAGGGGCAGGGATCATTGGGAGACTTCTCCAGGAACAAAGGAGTTGGCAGGCACAATTTTCCTCCCTCACTCCTCAGCCTAGACATATGGACACTTGTGGGAACCAGTGCAGCTCCAACACTCTCTACCTAAATGGCTAATAGTATGCTCCACCCCAGCATTCTCCTATGGACATGCTCCCTCCAGCCAGGCCTTTGTTCTAGGTGTCCTCTCATAGCAGAACTGCACAAAACTTGCTAACACCACATGCCCTGCAACTCCACACTCTTCTGGGGATCCACCCCCTCCAACTTCACCTTACCTGGTCCCTAGTGACTGCTGGTCCCCTCTCCTGCAGCAAACCTCTGTGGAATTTCAGGCATCATGTACCCTGCCCCCACATTCTCCTGTGGACCTACCCCCTCCAAAAGCCCTTGGCTGGAGCCCATCCAAAGCAGTGCCACAAGCCTGACAGTGTGCAAGCAGCCTGGAGAAAGCCAGCACCACTGCAAAGGACTCCTACCCAGGGAACTAAGATAACACACACAGTGTGGACCCAACCATGGGCTGGGGACAGACTTCTGGTCTGACTGTAGGCCCCACCCACCAATGAAAGATTCTCAGGAGACAAAACAGGGAAAGCACCTTGCAGGTCAGGGCTACTGCATCTCTGGCAAATGCCTGGTCTGACTCAACTTAAGCCCAAGGCAGCCCCAGACTGGCCTACTAACAACACTGGTGTCAAACCCTGCCCACAACAGGGAAAGAGAGCCATTGCAGAAGACTGGACTGAAGGCAAAAGCAGCACAGCCACAACAGTAGGGTGCACACAACACACACAGGAGACACTCCTGAAGTACCAGGTTCTGGTGAGCAGGGGGCACTGCACTGCAGGGAACTACAGGACTTCCTCTTCAAAAGGCCACTGCTTTCAAGAGCAGGAGACATAGCTGACTTCCCTAAACATAGAAACAGAGGCAGAGATTTAGATAAAATGAGGAGACAGAGGGATATGTGCCAAATGAAAGAACAGGAGAAAATCACAGCAAGAGAGCTAAATGAAACAGAGATAAGTAACATGCCTGATAGAGAATTTAAAGTAATGGTGATAAAGATACCCACTGTATTTGAGAAAGGCATGGAGAACCTCACTGAGACACTTAACAAAGAGATAGAAAACATAAACCAATCAGAGATGAAGAACTCAATAACTGAAATTAAAAATACACTACATGGAAGAAATAGTAGACTAGAGGAAGCAGAAGAATGGATCAGTGACCTGGAGGACAGAGTAATGGAAAGCAAGCAAGCTGACCAGAACAGAGACAAATAATAATAGAAAGTAAAAATAGACTTAGGGAAGTCAGCCACACCATCAAGCATAATAATATTTGCATTACAGGGATCCCAAGAAGAGAAGAAAGAGAAAAAGGGCAGAAAATTTATTTGAAGAAATAGCAGCTGAAAACTTCCCAAATCTGGTAAAGAATACAGACATCCAGATCCAAGAGACACAGAGAATTCCCAATAAATTCAACCCAAAGAAGTCTACACTAAGATACATAGTAATTAAAATGGCAAAAAGTAGTGACAAAGAGAATTTTAAAGACAGCAAAAGAAAGCAGTTATAAACAAGAGAAACCCCTTAAAGCTATCAGTGTATTTTTCAGCAGAAACTTTGCAGGCCAGAAGGGAGTGGCATGCAACGTTCAAAGCACTGAAAGGAAAACAAAAAACAAAAAACCCTGCAACCAAGAATATTCTATACAACAAGGCTACCATTCAAAATAGAAGAAGGGATAAAGAGTTTCCCCAACAAACAAAAGTTAAAAGAATTCATGGCCACTACACCATCCCTATAAGAAATGTTAAAGGGACTCTTTGAATGGAAAGGGAAGACCATAAAGAGGAGCAAGAAAAGTAGGAAGAACAAAAGAAGTACAATAATTATACCTATAAAAATCAGACAAGGGATTCACAAAAGGATGTAAAGTATGACATGATATACCTAAAATGTGGGGTGGGCAGGAGAGGAGTAAAGAATAGCTTTTAAACTTAAGTGACCATCAACTTAATATAGACTACTAGATGCAGAAGATGTTATATACAGAAGATGTTATATACAAACCTTATGATAACCACAAATCCAAAACCACTAAGAGAGGGCACCTTCACAATCAGGTTAAGTGTCCAATTCTTGACTTTAGCTCAGGTCATGATCTCACAGTTGTGAGACTGAGCCTTGCATCAGGCTCCACGCTGGGTGTGAAGCCTGCTTAAGATTCTCTTTCCCTCTGTCTTTGCCCCTCCCCTGCTTGTTCACTGTCTCTCAAACAATCAAACACCCACTAATAGACATACAAAAAATAAAGAGTAAGGAATTCAAGTATATCACTACAGAAAGCCAACAAACCATGAGAGAAGAGAGCAGTAGAAAAAAGGAACAGAGAACTACAAAAACAACCGTAAAACAAGTAACAAAATGAGACTAAGTACATACCTATCAATAATTACTTTGAATGCAAATGGACTAAATGCGCCAATCAAAAGACATGGCATGGTTAAAGAAACAAGATCAATCTATATGTTGCCTACAAGAGACTTATTTCAGACCTGAAGACACAGGCAGATTGAAAGTGAAGGGATGGAAAAACCTTATCATGCAATCGGAAGTGAAAAGAAACCCAGAGTAGCAATACTCATATGGGGCAATATAGACTGTAAAACAAAGACTGTAAAAAGAGACAAAGGATAAAGAAATTGTGGTTTATATACACAATGGAGTACTACGTGGCAATGAGAAAGAATGAAATATGGCCCTTTGTAGCAACCTGGATGGAACTGGAGAGTGTGATGCTAAGTGAAATAAGCCATACAGAGAAAGACAGATACCATATGTGTTCACTCTTATGTGGATCCTGAGAAACTTAACAGAAACCCAGGGGGGAGGGGAAGGAAAAAAAAAAGAGGTTACAGTGGGAGAGAGCCAAAGCATAAGAGACTCTTAAAAACTGAGAAAAAACTGAGGGTTGATGGGGGGGTGGGAGGGAGGGGGGGTGATGGGTATTGAGGAGGGCATCTTTTGGGATGAGCAAATTGGTTGTATGGAAACCAATTTGACAATAAATTTCATATATTGAAAAAAAACAATAATAAAAGGAAACAAAGGAGAACGCTATATAATCATAAAGAAAAAAATCCAACAAGAGGATATAACAATTGTAAATATTTATGCACCCAAGATAGGAGTACACAAAGCAGCTAATAACAAACATAAAAGAAGTAATCAATTGTAATAAAATAATAGTAGGGAACTTTAACACCCCACTGACATTATGGATAGATTATCCAAACAGAAAATCAACAAGGAAATAGTAGCTTTGAATGGCACATTGGACCAGATGGATCTAACAGATATATTCAGAATATTCCATCCTAAAACAGCAGAGTATACATTGTGTTCAAGTTCACATGGAACATTCTCCAGAATTGATCACATATTAGGCCACAAAACAAGCCTGAACAACAAATTAAAAAAGATCGAAGTCATACCATGCATCTTTTTAGAACACAACACTATGAAATTAGAAATCAACCACAAGAAAAAATTTAGAAGGACCGCAAATACAGGGATGTTAAATAACATGCTACCAAACAAAGAACGGCTGAATCAAGAAATCATAGAAGAAAAAAATACATGAAGACAAATGAAAACGAAAACACAACAGTCTAAAAACTTTGGGATACACCACAAGCTGTTCTAACAGGGAAGTTTATAGCAATACAAGTCTACCTTAAGAAGCAAGAAAAATGTCAAATCAACAACTTAAGCTTATACATAAAGAAACTATAAAAAGAACAAACAAAACCCAAAACCAGTAGAGGGAAGGATATAATAAAGATTAGAGCAAAAATAAACAAAATATAAAGTAAAAACAAACAAACAGACAAACAAACAAAAAACAGTAGGCTAGATCAATGGAACCAGAACCTAGTTTTTTGAAAAGGTCAACAAAATTGATAGACCATTAGCCAGACTCATCAAAAAAGGGAAAAGAAAGAAAGGACTCAAATCAACAAAATCAGACATGAAAAAAGAGGAGAAATAACAACCAACGCAACAAAAATACAAAGATTATAAGAGAATATTATGAAAAATTACATGCCAACAAATTGGACAACCTAGGAAAAATGGATAAATTCCTAGAAACATATAACCTACTAAAACTGAATCAGGAGGAAATAAAAAAATTGAACATACTGATGACTAGCAATGAAATTCAATCAGTAATCAAAAAACTCCCACAAACAAAAGTCCAGGACCAGATGGCTTCACAGGAGAATTCTACCAAACATTTAAGAAGAGTTATGACCTATTCTTCTCAAACTTTTACAAAAAATAAAAGAGGAAGGAAAGCTTCTAAATTCATTCTTTGAGGCCAGTATTACCCTGACACCAAAGCCAGATAAGCACACTAGAAAACAAGAGAAATACAAACCAGTATCTCTGATGAATATACATGAAAAATAGTTAAAAATATTAGCAAACAGAATTCAACAATTTATTTAAAAAGTCACTCACTACAATCAAGTGAGATTTATTCCTGGGATGCAAGTGTTGTTCAATATTTGCAAATCGATCAATGTGATACATCACAGTTAGAAGAGAAACGGTCATTTCAACATACACAGAAAAAGCACTTGACAAAGTACAACATCCACTTGTGATTAAAAACATTCAACAAAGTAGGTTTAGAGAGAACATATCTCAACACAATACATTCCATATATGAAAAATCTGGATCACGACCCCACACGCCATTGAAGGGGTCCTGAAACAGCTTCCTGACAGATGGATGAGCAACACACGTATGACTCATTACCAGAACCTCCTACTCAAACCTCTACGGGTGAGGTTCCATCCCAGTGAGGCCCTCAATCCTGCAACCCTGCTGCCCAACCTTGAACTAGATGCTCCACTACATGACTGTGCGGGATCCTGGAGCAAGTACATGGATTCTGGATGGATCTGACTGACCAGCCCCTCCCCGATGCCGAGGCTACTTGGTTCACTGATGGCAGTAGCTTTGTGCGGGACGGACACAGGTATGCGGGTGCAGCGGTGGTCACCAAAACGGACACCGTATGGGTGGAGGCTCTACCCTCCGGAACGTCAGCCCAGCGAGCAGAGCTCATTGCCCTTACCAAGGCACTAACCCTGGGAGCTGGAAAACGGCTTAACATCTACACAGACAGCTGCTATGGGTTTGCCACAGCTCATAATAATGGGGCAATTTATCAGGAGAGGGAGTTACTGATGGCAGAAGGACGGACTATAAAAAATAAGCAGGAGATCCTTGACTTGCTTACGGCCTTATGGCTTCCTGCCAAGTTGGCCATTATCCACTGCCAAGGGCACCAGAAAATTGATAACCCGGTAGCTAGAGGTAATCGAAAGGCTGACCAGGCAGCCAAGGCAATAACCCTTACTTCAGTCCCCACCATGACCATACAACTACTGGACCCGGGAGACCCAGTTTTACCAGACCAGCCCAAATACTCCCAGGAGGAGTTACAGCGGATCAAGAAACTCCCCATGGCCCAGGAGATAAAGGGATGGTGGTATACACCTAACAAAGAGTTCGTGCTGCCACACCGGCTCGGAGTCTCAGTATTAGAGCACATGAATCAGTCTACTCATATGGGGGCCCGAAAATTAAAAGACTTAATCCGACATGCCGGAATCAAGATTCACCAAAGATCCAGTGAGAACTTTGCCCCTAACGTCAGGAAAAAGACAGGGCTGTCCACTCTCACCACTTTTATTCAACATACTACTGGAAGTCCTAGCCATAGCAATCAGATAATAAAAAGATATTAAAAGCATCAAATCAGTAAGGAATTTTTACTATTTACAAATGATATGATACTATATAGAAAAAAACCCTAAAGACTTCACCAGAAAACTACTAGAATTAATAAATAAATTCAGGGAGGCTGCAGTATACAAAATCAATACACAAAAACTCTGTTGAATTTCCTTACAGTAATAATGGAGTAGAAGAAAGAGAAATTAAGAAAAACAATCCCATTTACAATTGCACCAAAAATAATATACCTAAAAATAAACTTAACCAAGAAAGTGAAAGACCTATACTCTGAAAACTATGAAACACTGATGAAATAATTGAAGAAGACATAACAAATGGAAAGATATCCCATGCTCATGGACTGGAAAAATAAATATTGCTAAAATGTCCATACTACCTAAAACAGTCTACAGATTTAATGCAATCACTTTCAAAATACCAACAGCATTTTTCACAAAACTAGAGCAAATAATCCTAACATTTGCTAAGAACCACAAAAGGCCCCAAATAGCCAAAGCAACTTTGAAAAAGAGGAACAAAACTGGAGGTATCATAATCGCAGAGACAAGATATATTACAAAGCTGTAGTAATCAAAACAGGATAGTACTGGTACAAAAATAGACACATAGACATTAGAACAGAATAGTGCCCAGAAATAAGCCTGCAATTATATGGCCAGTCTTTGACAGAAGAAGAAAGAATATCCAATGGGAAAAAGACAGTCTCATTAACAAATGGTACTGGGAAAACTGGACAGCTACATGCAAAAGAATGAAACTGGACCACTTCCTTACACCATACACAGAAATAAACTCAAAAAGGATTGAAGACCTAAATGTGAGACCTGAAACCTTAAAAATCCTACAGGAGAGCACAGGCAGTAATTTCTGTGACATCAGCTATAGCAACATTTTCCTACCTATGTTTCCTGAAGCAAGGGAACAAAAACAAAAAATTAAACTATTGGGACTACAGCAAAATGAAAGCTTCTGCACGGCAAGAGAAAAAACAAAACTAAAAGACAACCTACTGAATGGGAGTAGATATTTGCAAATGACATGTCTGATAAAGGGTTAGTATCCAAACTATAAAAAGAACTTATGCAACTCAACACCAAAATATTACTACTACTACTACTACTACTGATTAAAAAATGGGCAGGAGACATGAACAGATATTTCTCCCTGGAAGACACATGGCCAGCAGACACATGAAAAAATGCTCAACGTCACTCATCATCAGGGAAATGCAAATTGAAAGCACAATGAGATATCGCTTCACATCTGTTAGAATGACTAAAATAAAAAACACAAGAAATGACAACTGTTGGTGAGTATGTGAAGAAAAAGTAACTCTCTTGCATTGTTGGCAGACATGCAAACTGGTACAGCTACCGTGGAAAGCAGTATGGAGGTTCCTTAAAAAATTAAAAATAGAAATAGCATACTATCCAGTAATTTCACTACTGGGTATTTACCCAAGGAAAATGAATACACTAATTTGAAAAGATATATGCAGCCCTATGTTTATGGCAGCATTATTTACAATAGCCAAATTATGGAAGCAGTTCAAGTGCTCACCGATAGATGAATGGATAAAAATGTGATATATATGTATGTATGCATACATACACATACACACAATGGAATATTAGTCATAAAACAGAATGGAGTCATGCCATTTGCAACAATATGGATGGATCTACCAGAGATAATGTTAAATGAAATAAGGCAGAGAAAGACAAATATCATATGAATTAATTCATATGTAGGAATCAAACAAATAAAGAAATGAACAAAGGAAAAAACCCAACACACTTTAAAATTTTTTTCATGTTTATTTATTTTTGAGAGACAGAGCATTATCAGAGTAGGGACACAGAGAGAGGGAGACACAGAATCAGAAGCAGGTTCCAGGCTCCAAGCTGTCAACACAGAGCCTGATGCGGGGCTTGAACCCACAAACCATGAGATCACGACCTGAGCTGAAGTCAGACGCTTAACCAACTGAGCCACCCAGGTGCCCCCAGACTCTTCACTATAGAGAAGAAACTGATGGTTACCAGAGGGGGAAGTAGATAGTGAGATGGGTGAAATAGGTGATGGGGATTAAGAGTAAATTTATTATGATGAGCAGTTTCTAAGGTATACAATTGTTCACTCATTATATTGCACACCTGAAACTAATATAACACTGTATGTTAACTATACTGGAATTAAAATTTAAAAAAACAAAGAAGAAAGAGAGGGAAAGAGAGAGAGAGGGAGGGAGGGAGGGAGAGAGAGAGGAAGGAGGAGAAAAACCATTATTGCTTTTTTTTTAATGGAAGAACTCACTACCTAACTATAATCTGTATTTCTCAGATTTTTCTATTGTTCCTTTAGCTAACCAGCCCCACTCTACTCAGGATAGGAAGTGCATTTTCCTAAATGTAGTGTGTTGTGCAAAGAATACTGCTGTTGTTCAGTGAATATAAAACAATAATTATAGCAAAAATTATTCTGGCATCCTAAATGATGCTAATACATGGCAACGGAAATATGCAAAAGGAAGAATAAAATAAGAGTACTTATAATACTTTTTGTTTATTGATCTCAGACACCTAATTAATTCTCATGATTTATTTTTTTTAAGCAGGCTCCACGCCCACTGTGGACTCACAACCCTGCGCTCAAGGCCTGAGCTGAGATCAAGAATCAGCTGCTTAACCCACCAAGCCACCCAGGCACCCCTCTCATGACTTCTTTTAAAGGGTTTGTTACTTTTAAAATAAATAAGTTAAGTTTCTGTCATTTTCATCTACAATTTGAAGGAAGTAACTAAAGCACAGAAGGGCTAAACAATTGTCTCCTAGTTGAACGGCAAATTAGATGAAAATCCAATATCCACAAGTTACTAGATCCCCAAAACATATTAACCTCATGCTTCACATATGGATGTGAAATTTTTCTTTCAGATCTTGTTTACAACCAAGAGTAAACAAAGTAAATTATTTGTTTTTAAAGAGCTATAAATTTCAATTAAAAATCCTTAAGGTATTTTAATACCTTAGTGTATCTGCTAACCAGTGTAAAAAAAAAAAAGTAAGGAAAATTTAGTAGTCTGAGAATTAGAACACGGCATAAAATAATCCTGGGATGAGTCCAGTACCTTTTGTTTATCCAAGGGTAGATTATCTGCTTTGTGAATTATTCATGACTAATTTTGAATCTTAGAGCTGTATTGCCCCACTGCCTGGTTAGCTCCAAGGCCCTTTCCTCCCACTACCCAGCTGGTGTGTGCTCAGGGAAGACAAACTCTTTTTAATATGAATCCAAGCAAAACACAATTAGGAAAGCAAATGTGCTAGAAAAATAATAATATCATGGATTACAAAGCCAAATATGAAAGATTTGAATGTCGCCTACCCTTTGGCAGTATCCAACTACTGTTTCCATGTGATAGTTAGGTAATTGAGTTGGGCCAGTGTTTTCATCTATAAGAAAGGTCCCCGTGGTTTGGTTTGGTCATAATAATTGAATTGCAGAGTTTGACCATATCATAGCCATAGATGCAAACCTGCTTCCTTTTCAATGGCCTATAGGTTCTCCCAGAAGAAATGGCGCCTTATACCACAGCCATAACTTCAGCCACACTTCTCTTCTCTGCTAAAAATACCCAGAGCTAAAAAAGACCTCCTGCCTACATCTGAAAGATTACAGAACTCCCAACCACCTCCCTGTCCATATTCCCACCACACACATGCAAACACACACACACACACACACACACACACACACACACACACACACAGCTCTCATAACTTTTAACACCAAAAAGATTTCACTATACATTTTGTGGCTTGCATAGGTTAGCTAATATACATAAAAACTATCATTTTAGGGTGTGGAGTTTGGTGAGCTCTTTATAGATTTTGGATACTAGCCCTTTGTCTGATACGTCATTTGCAAATATTTTTTTTCCCATTCCGTCGGTTGCCTTTTAGTTTTGATGATTGTTTCCTTTGCAGTGCAGAAGCTTTTTATCTCCATGAGGTCTCAATGGTTCATTTTTGCTTTTAATTCCCTTGCCTTTGGAGAGGTGTCCTGTAAGAAATTGCTGCGGTTGAGGTCAGAGAGGTTTATTCCTGCTTTCTCCTCTAGGGTTTTGATGGTTTCCTGTCTCACATTCAGATCCTTCATCCATTTTGAGTTTATCTTTGTGAATGGTGTAAGAAAGTGGTCTAGTTTCAACCTTCTGCATGTTGCTGTCCAGTTCTCCCAGCACCATTTGTTAAAGAGACTGTCTTTTTTCCATTGGATATCCTTTCCTGCTTTGTCAAAGATCAGTTGGCCATACTTTTGTGGGTCCAATTCTGAAGTCTCTTTTCTATTCCACTGGTCTATGTGTCTGTTTTTATGCCAGTACCATGCTGTCTTGATGATTACAGCTTTGGTAGAAATGCAAACTGGTGTCGCCGCTCTGGACAACAGTGTGGAGGTTCCTCAAAAAATTAAAAAGAGATCTGCCCTATGACCCAGCAATAGCACTGCTAGGAATTTATCCAAGGGATACAGGAGTGCTGATGCATAGGGGCACATGTACCCCAATGTTTATGGTAGCACTTTCAACAATAGCCAAATTATGGAAAGAGCCTAAATCTCCATCAACTAATGAATGGATAAAGAAGATGTGGTTTATATACACAATGGAATACTACTTAGCAATGAGAAAGAATGAAATATGGCCTTTTGTAGCAACGTGGATGTAACTAGAGAGTGGTATGCTAAGTGAAATAAGTCACACAGAGAAAGACAGATACCATATGTTTTCACTGTTATGTGGATCCTGAGAAACTTAACAGAAGACCATGGGGAAGGGGAAGAAAAAAAAAGTTACAGAGAGGAAAGGAGGCAAACCATAAGAGACTCTTAAAAACTGAGAATAAACTGAGGGTTGAAGGGGGTGGGAAGGAGGGGAAAGTGGGTGAAGAGCATTGAGGAGGGCACCTGTTGGGATGAGCACTGGGTGTTGTATTGAAACCAATTTGACAATAAAGTTCATAAAAAATAAAATAAAATAAAATTCAAATAAAAAACTATCATTTTAAATCACATTCAATCATATTCAAAGATGTTTTACTCATTTTTAAAATTTTTAAAATGTTTTATTTATTTATTTACATGAGAGATAGAGAGAGACAGAGTGAAAGCAAGGAAGGGGCAGAGAGAGAGGGAGACACAGAATGCAAGCAGGCTCCAGGCTCTGAGCTGTCAGGACAAAGTTCAACACAGGTCTTGAAACCACAAACCATGAGATCATGACCTGGGCCAAAGTTGAATGCTTAACTGATTGAGCTACCCTAGCACTCCTGTTTTACACATTTTTTTAATGTTAGAAGATGTTATTTTTTTAATTTTTTTTTTTGATGTTTATTTCTGAGGCAGAGAGAGGCAGTGCATGAGCAGGGGAGGGGCAGAGAGACAGGGAGACACAGATTCCGAGACAGGCTCCAGGGTCTGAGCTGTCAGCACAGAGCCCAATGCGGGGCTCAAACTCACAAACCATGAGATCATGACCTTAGCTGAAGTCGGTCGCTCAACCGACTGAGCTACCCAGGCGCCCCTAATGTAGATGTTTAGCAGAGTTGTATCCAAATCATTTCACATCCTCAAAAATTAATGACTTGCATATACAGGTACATAGATAAAATATAAATTTCCATAAAATTTTCATTATGCAAGAAGGCCAATACTTAAAATCCTTTTTAAAAATTAGGAAAATAATACATTCTTGCTAAAATATAAACTCGGAACTTTATTATAATTTGACTAATCACTAAATTTACCAAATTATTTTTCCAAATAAATTGACTTGGATGCAAATGCTTAAAACATCCTTTGAAAAAAAAATCCTTTGATAATTTTAGAATATATTTAAATAAGTAATCATTCTTTATATTACAACCTTTCTTTTGCAAACAAGGTTTGCAATAACACTTAGTGTTCATATTTAAGTTAATGTTTATTAACAAATTACCATTTGCTGTTACAAGGGGGGTTTCATTAGATGACTCTTATAATGTAAGGGACCTGAATTAAAGCATATACTGTACGTAGTTCTTAATGTCTTTCCTTTCTTCTTTTGCAATGACATATCTAAAGATAAGCATATATATTTTCAAGAAATTAATGCTCTTCTCTAGAGTAATAAATTATTCTCATATTGACCTGTTGAACTAGTTTCATATTTACAAAAAATAATTAAGTGTTGATCAGAATGTGGCATTTTCTGCAGCTTTCTAATCACCAGCTATACCAATCCAAGGCATTTCTTTGCTGACCCAATATAAATATACTTAACTAATGAGTTATGGACCTTTAAGAGCCTTCTCTTTCTGCACTAAACCCTCCTAAAAATTCAAACATTTTTTTCTTCATTTCATAGACGCACTTTCTTCTTCTTGTTCTACCTTAATCTTCGATTTTGCCGGTTGCTCAAGGGAGCTGATATGATTTTTTTTTTTAATTCAAGTTAACAGTAAAAAAGTGTAACAAAACTACATCAAGGTTATAGAGGTATGTCCACTTCATTTACATTAATTAGAAAACTTCTGTCCTCATTGTAATTTTCTAACAGGAAATGTTTCTTTACAAAGCTTTGCAAAATTTCAGGTTATTTTTAACAGTTTTAAAGCATAGAATATAAAAAATGGAAAATACGCAACGTATCATCAGATTCAACCCACCTTATTTATAGATATGTTGATCAAGGCCCAGAGAAGTGAAGAAACATGTATAAAGTCACACAGCTAGTTAGTATCAGATGGTATACTATTTTTATGTAGTTTTAAAAAGTATATTTCCTATATTAGTTAACCACTTTTAAATTAGTTGTATATACACACACATATATATTCATGAATTTTGTTAATCTTGCCAACTAAAAATTACTGTTATCTTAATGTAATGTTATACCCTGAATGTGATCCTAGAACAGAAAGAGGAAATTATTGGCAAAACAGGTAAAACCTAACCTAAGGGTTAGGTAACAGTTGTATACCAATATTCATTTCTTAGTTTTGGCAACTGTACAATGGTAATGTCAGATGTGAACATTAGAGGTATTAAAAACAAGACAGCAGGCCCAAAATGGAGTTGCTTTTGCTAAGTTCACATCACCAAACTGAGGTGTGCAGTTTTGACTCTCCCAGAAATAGAATCTCAGTCAGGAATCACCCAATCAACACTACTTAGGTCATCAACTGGATGGACCCCACCATCCCCTAAAGGAAAGTAACTTTGCAGTAAATATTTGCTTATTTGTCTCTATAACTTGCTTGTTCACACTCCCTTCTGCCTAATAAAAGTCTTTCATTTTGTATAGCTTTTCAGAGCTCCTTCTAATCTGCTAGATTGGATGCTGCCCGATTCTAATAGATTTTTGCTCAAATAACTTCTTAGAATTGTTAATATGCTTCAGTTTGTCTTAACAGTAGAAACTGAGTGAAGAGTACATAGGAACTCTGTACTATTTTTTGCAACTTCTCTGGAAAAGTAAAATTATTCCAATAATTATTTTATATAATTTTATATTAAAATTGTTACTTATGATAATTCAGAATTACAAAGAAGGCCATTTATAGTAGGCATTTTTTTATAGTAGGCATTTTTAAAAAAAGAAGTATTCAGATTTTCTCTACACATCAACTACCCTTCTATTATAATTCACAATTCTGTTTTGGGCCTTGTGGATGTCATAAACTAAGTTCCTCTGACTCAGACCCTTGAGTCAGAGACTTACCTACAAGAGATTTATTGGGTAGAGTTTTGAAGAACAGAATCTGTTAAATAGCAAAAGTAGGACTGGACAGAGGGAAAAGTTAAAATATGATGAAATTTTAACAGAGGTGTCAGCAGATCCAGTGGGAGGGCAAGATCTTTGTATTCACTACGTTCACAAGTTATTGGAAGTGGGCTACTTTGAGGAGGGGAATACATTTTGGGTAGGCAAAGCTCTTTGGTCAACTGTGATTCCTGGAAGGTGACTTAGCTGTGATCTCTTGCCAGGGAACACCTCTGACAGCTGGAAGAATGAACGTGTTGGTCCTAAAGTGGGGGGCTGGTTGTTGCGCCACAGTAGCCTCTAAAATGAAGCCAACTGTTCAGCACAGTAATTGGTCATGGGATCAATGTGAAATTAGGCAAGGAGATTTTGCTAGGCACAGGCAGTTAAATCCAGGTAAATTTTGCTCAAATGTTTCTTGTCCCAGGTACTTTTTCTCTTGAGTTTTTCATGCTTGTAACCTGTAATTATTTATACATTTTATAGCATCTGTCCCAAGATGTCTGCTACTGGAATGGGAAAGGAAATTTAGAATAAGGTAAAAAATAGACTCTTTGGGATATTTAAAAAATATGATTTTAGATGTAAGAAATATGTAAAGAAAGTCCACTGGGTTTTCCTATCCAAGGGTATAAATCCTCACCTGACCCCTATCTCCTATATTTGTCCAAGTGAACACATCTTCATTTTCATTAGATATGGCTAAATTATATAATGGTAACAAACCAAACCCCAAATCTCAGAGGTTTAACACATCACATTTATGTGTCCAGTATGGGTTAGCAAGGGTACCCTGAAGACTCTGTTACCATATAGTGGCCCTATCTGGAGCATGTAGACCCTTAAGATCACTGCTGAAGAAGTAGAGAAGAAGAAGAATGGAAAAGACACATCTAGCTTTTATTTTTCAGTTTTTAATATAAATTCTAGTTGTTTAACATATATGGTAAAAGTGGTTTTAGGTGTAGAATTTAGTGGTTCATCACTTACATACATCTAACATCCAGAAGTCATTACGAGTGCACTCCTCAATAGCCATCACCCATTTAGCCCATCCTCTGCCCACCTCCTTCCATTAACCCTCTGTTTGTTCTCTATAGTTAAGATCTCTTATGGTTTGCTTCTCCTGGCTCTTTTTTTCCCTTCCCCTATGTTCATCTGTTTTGTTTCTTAAATTCCACGTATGAATGAAATCATATAGTATTAAGACACACCTGTTCTTAAATGCCTAGAATTAGAGTGACTTTTTGCTGACAGTCCATTGTCTACATCTCGCCATATGGTTCCAACCTAACTGCAAAGGAAACTGGGAAATGTAGAGGAATGCATGAAGTACTAACAGACTTTGCCAAAACTGGCTAGTGAACCTTGTGAAATATTCTTATACATAGCTCCAACCCAGTAAAGAAAGACTCAATATTTATGTCAATGTCCTTTATTTCATTACTGGCTACAGTCTTATCCATCAGTATCATCCTCTCTGAGCAAAAAATAAGGTCAATCTTTTTGCCATATATATTTTTATATCAGCTATATTGGTTAGTGAGGCAACAACTTGAACATTCAGACAGTTAACATTTTTAGGAACACACATGAAAGTGCTTTAAAGAGTTGCATAATCACGGGAAGACAAATTTCATTTAAAATATCTTGAATTTGTTAGGGAAATTATCTTGATAATTCTACAGTCCTGGACTTAAAATACGTAGGCAGGGACAATTTATGCTCTGGTTGTTTTCTAAGGAGCCACAATGTATTAGGACAAATAGGATATGTAAAAGTTGTCGGCAAATATCCAAACAGGGCATGAGGAAACAGCACCAGAGGAGGAGACTTTAGTACAAAGGCATGTATTTCCTTACCATATGGTCCTAGTTTTTCAGCTGAAATGTTTTGCTTTCTGAAAAAAAAAATTGCCTCTTTTCCCTGCTAATGGTACAGAAGACTTGTTTTATAAATTAGAATTACCGTTTGTCACGAGTACTGCTCACGGGTATATAAGTCTTTTCATTACAAATGGATGCATTAATGGCTGAAAACCTGGGTGCTACAGTCAGACTGCCTGGGTGGAGTTCTTGGCTCTGTCACTTACTACATCCCTAGGTAGTCAATTAACTAACCTCTCTGTGACTCAGTTTCTTCATCTATAACATGGCTATACTACCATTATCCACCTAACAAGGTTGATGTTGGAACACAAGAGTTACTATTTTTTAAATGTTTATTACAATGCCTTTTAAATTGTTCAGCCACTTATAGTTTTACAAGAGAGGAAGCCTTTAAAATGGAGAAATCCATAATAAAACATAAAATAATAGTGCCAATATAAAAATTCAAATGCCAAAATAAGTTTTGCCAGTATGATTCATTCTTTTTTTCCCCCTGTTCTGTAGTTTTTCTTTTCCAGTTCTGAGGGAAAACATGTTAGCATGTTCTGTTTATTAACTAATGTATTTCTCATGTCATAGTCCAAGGAAGCAATTAAGTGATTAAAAAGGACAAGAAAATCTGTTTTTCACATAGTGAATTCTATATGACTTTGCACTACTCCTGCACACATACCAACATGCCCACTGTGCCACAGTAATATGGTGGTTGACACACTGGCTGGAAAGACACATCATCATGAAAGCAAGGGTATACACAAAAAGAGATGAAGGATGTGGAGAATTTCAGGCTCAGAGACTCTCTGTAGTCAATTGGAAATGCAGGGTAGGAATTAAAGCTATAAAAGGGTAATCTAAACTTCTGCCTCTCCTCCCATTCCTATAATATATATTCTTCTCTAGCAGGGTAAGGAAGATGTGTGATCAAAGCATTTATAGGTTCATAATCTTCCAGATGAGCTTCCATTTCACTTGCATACATGGATAGGACTTCTCTTGGTGCTACCAACATATAAGCAAGAGAGTCCCACCTCTGACTGCTGCAGAGCATTGCCAAGAACTTGGCACCTGAAAGCCATAAGCATCCTAACTCCAGAACACATCTGCTATAGGTTGAATTGTCCCCCTAAAATTCATATGTGGAAGTCCTAATATACTACAATGCAACTGTATGTAAAGATAGGGCCTTTAAAGAGGTAATTAAGTTAAAGTGAATCCATTAGGGTGAAGCCTAATCTAATCTGACTGGTGTCTTTATAGGAAGAAATTTGGGCACATAAAGAAACACCGGGATGCTTGTGCACAGAAGAAAAACCACGTGAGGACACAATGAGAAGACTGCCACCTGCAGCCAAAAAGAGAGGCCTCAGAAGATACCAGACCTTAATCTTGGTCTTCCAGCCTCCAGTAATGCAAGAAAATAAATTTCTGTCTTTTAAGCCACCCGTTCTGTGGTATTTTGTTACGGAAGTTCTAATACACACATACAACGTATATTTGGATTCAGTAAGGCCAACCTATTTGCTTCCTATACACTCTCTACCAGACAATCTCATAATATGTAATATGCTTTGTCTCATTCACCATTAGTACTTTTGTTGGAGAAAACAAACTAAGTGAAGAATTACACACTTACTGGTTCACTTTAGAAAAAAATATTCACACTCTGAAACTTTGGAGTGATGATAAACAGTTACATTTATGTTATTTAAACTCTATCATACATTTATCCATAATAATTTTTAAATTTGGAAGAAGTGATGTTGAAATTGTATTTAAATTATCATTCTTTGCCCCCTCCATTGTACTCCCCTGAGCTAAGTTTATTAATATCAAAGATTTCTATTCATTCTATGTAAATTTACTAAAGTCTGTTAAATCTCCTGATTGCTGACATTTTAGAGTTTTATACACTTTTTGTCTCTCTTTTGACAAATCACACACACATCTTCAGGGACTCTTATTACAGAGCTAAGTACATTGTCTGACAAAAGCTGAAGAATTTTAATAGATAAATGACAAATTCTAACAAAGAGCTCTACTGAGTTAATTTCTAAAATCGTTTACTGTATGTATAGAAAACTGGCAGAAGTAATTTGATGAAGTGCAAGTTTTCTATACATAATAAAAGGAAAGACAAAATTATTAGTAGATTATTCGATAAGATCCATCTATTTGATGGATAACCACACATACACACACACACACACACACACGCACACACACACAAAACCTACCAATACAAATATGTCTTCTTGCTTTCTTATTAGGTTCTTTTTCCCTAGGCTAAAAAAAATGTCACCAGTTATTAATATCTATCATTTCCATCATTTAGAGTGCTGCCATAGTAGTATTCAGAATGAATCCAGAAAGGTCAAGTTCAAATGAGAAAAGGAAGCAGCAGTTCTACTACTGCAAGATCATGACACCTTAGACTTTAAAAACAAAAAAAATCTTTATAATTTAAATATATACCTCTAGTAGTTACACTTTCCATTGAATACTTAGTTTACCTTGTGTGTGTGTGTGTGTGTGTGTGTGTGTGTGTGTGTGTGTGTATGTGTGTGTGTGTGTGAAGGAATGTGCTTGATGGGATCACTGCATGATCTATTCTCTGCAGGTGCTAGGAAAGGTCAGAGAGAATCATTGTCACAAAGTGAAGTGATTCTCTTCTTTACAAGCTCCTGATGTAAACAGACTGATGAACACAACAAGATCCTTACTCACTCACATGATATCATACACAATCACAGCTAAATGTTTCTGTCTGTCAGAGCCTGGAGAGTCACTACCAGATTGTTGCTTGATTAGAATACAACCCCACATGGTATTTCCTTCGTTTTAGTTAGTCACTGCTTATTTTTGCGAAATTTCTGAGCCCTGTAACAAAAGGTCAAATGTAGTGAGCACTGAGGCAAGATGAGAGTTACCCGGCTCCAAAAATGAGCAGGGCTGTGTCAGTAATCGAGCAGCCACATTATTGAACATTTGTTGACTGAAGCACAAAAAAATAAATAAATGACATTTCTTATTTTAAAATCAGCAGTTACATAGCACATTCTCTGGAAAGAGAAGTTTTGTAAGCATGTGGCACTTAATCTTTGTTCATAATTTATGCTCATGTTCAAGACATTTTTTTAAATCCATTTTCTTGTGGACTCCAATTTTACTGCTACATTTATTGCCAGTTAAGCAGCAGCTTTTAGTATATGGAGGCCCCACTAAAAATTCACCTTTCCTAACCAAGACATTTAAGTCAGAATCTGGACCCAATCTGCCACATCATAGCTAGCAGCAAGTGAGGAGGACTCAAAGATCCTGCTGGTATAAACATACTCCTTGGAGGAACAGCCAAATAGTTTGGAAGTTTGGATATCTTCTTTTAAGAAAAAAATGTTCCTGGGTAATGAATGCTCCAGAGTACCTGAACAAAGCTGTATATACCTTTTGGGAATGTTAAGTAATTATTTTTCTTTAGAAATGGAGTATGAAATGACACTGTGTATAAAATTTATGAATAAATCAGATCAGAAAGGAATGGGAGATAAAATTTCCTATAATTTAGCACAGTATTCTCTTCTAATAATTACATCTTAATGTTGTGCAATGTCTTACTATGTTTAAGAACTAGGAGCAGTAGGTCAGACTCCTGTTTTTAAGATGTTGTGGGAAATAAGATGGAAAATTTTAGCAGCTGAGTTACAGTCCACTCCAAACAATGCCAAGTCTCTGTTTTGATATCAATATCACTAGCTAAACACTATCACACAGGCAAGCAAAAGATAAAGTACAGTGATAAACATCGTATGTGATTATGGATTAAAGTGGCATGTAGCTTATTGCTATTAAAAAGCAAAAGAGACTAGCAACATTTTCCTCTTGTGTTCTCACTGCCAAATAAGCATATATCCAACATAGGTGAAAGAACATCACATTATCATACCATCATCTATGGTTACATCAGAAATGATGGGTATTTTTTTTAGAAAGTTTTGTTAATGGCAGCCCTCTCCGTTCATAGATTTTCACCTAATAGCAAGCTGCATCAGTTTCCCAGAGTCAAGGAGCAGTTTCAGTAGTCTGAACTTTTGATTGATTTGAGCCATGTTTAGCTTTAATCTATCCTTGCACATGACTAGGGAAAGAGATGTTCTATCAGATCCTGTCCTTGTAGTTTCGAGTCTTTCTCTGTGTGCATCTAGAGTGGGAAAAGTTTTCAAACCCAAGCAGGGTCAGGATTTAACCCTTATTTGGATTTCATTGTGACTGGGCGGAAGGAGGACATGCAACCTCTACAAAAGCATGGGTCAAGACCTAGCAGAAAAGAGAGGATTTAGGTGGGGTTGTGACTCTTGGCTTGAGCAAATACAGAGTTAATGGCTTGGAAACGGATTTCAACTTACTCTAGTATGAAACTCAGTGCTGAGTCACAGATGACCCAGAGCTGACAGCTTCAAACAAGGATGGGCTGGGAGCAGGGCAGAAAGGAAGTCAATGCTACGTGGAGAACAACAGCAGAAGCTTGATGCAGTGCTGGAAGAGCCAGACGGAGTGTGTTATGAGTTGGGGAAAGAGCAGTTAGGGTGTAACTATCAGCCTACTGGCTAATTAGAAAACACTGGTTTGTTAAACCTGAGCTCTGAAAGAAAAGTCTTTGATGTGTACAATCTGACAGAAGGGACAGTTGATTATTTTTTTTCCTATAAACACATCCTGAATTCCTCCATAATACCACTTTTATTTATTAACTACATGTTTCTATGACTTGAAACTGTAAGAAATGTCATTTCCTCTGAACAAGGAAAATCCTTCCAGAAAAGTTTCAAAATAAATTACCAACTACAATTTTCAATAAGGTGTAATGCCTCAAGATATTATACAAGAGTAATACAGTTTAATATTATATTAAGCAAATATACTTAAGAATATCTTACTTGTTATTGACCTGAAAATAAACCTTGATTTATTTAGAAATAATAGTTCATAAGTTAGGAATAAACCATCATATTTGGGAAGATGGGTCCATCAAATCACTTTGATACATTATCTTTTTAATGAATCAGAACATAACTCATTGTACATGGAACATATAACTTAAATTTCAATCAGGCCCTATTTTAGTTTCCTGGACCAAAATTCCAATGTGTTCAGTGTGTGTGTGTGTGTGTGTGTGTGTGTGTGTGTGTGTGTGTGTGTGTGGTTGGGGGTGCTTCCCACACAACATCAAACAATTCTCTGACACCAGCTGGGTGTTGGGAACTCAACTCAATTCTGACACAATCTACTTAGATATAGTGTCATATTCCACAGTTTGAGGGCTCAGTCCCAGAAGACTGACCCCACCTTTAGACACTGTCCCTAGTCACAAGCCCAGGCTATTATCTGTGCTTCTGACCAACCAGCTAAAAACTGGAGGTTCCAATGACACCCCACAACTTGGGATGCCAGTAACAAGTCTGACACTTCTGACCAAATGGCTGGGTTCCAATCTATCCCCTCTTTGGATTCAATTAACTTGTTTGAGTGGCTCACAGAACATGGAGAAAGAGGTTACTTACTAGATCACCAGTTTCCTGTAAAAAAAAATATAATTAAGGAACAGCTAGATGGAAAAGTTGCACAGGGCAAGATACGGGGACGGATACAGAGCTTCTATGCATGCTCTCTCCAAATGTGTTACTCTCCCCACATCTCCAACTCACCAACCCAGAAGCCCTCCAACCCAGAAGCCCTCCAAATCCTCTACTTCGGGTTTTAATGCAGGTTCTGTGACCTAGGAATGATTGATTAAATTATTGGCTATTGGCGATTGATCTCAATCTTCAGCCCCTCTCTGCTCCCCCAGAGCAGGGGAGTAGGAATGAAAGTTTCAACCCTCTATTCACAAGGTTATTTCTTAGGCTAACCAGTCCCCATCCTTAGGTGCTTCCAAAAGTCCCCTCATTCACATAACAAAAGAAATAGTTGTGGCTTTCATCACTTAGGATATTCCAAAGGTGTTATTTAGTTCTATACCAGAAACAGGGACAACGAACAAATATATACTTCTTATCTATCACAGACCTCCTTCCAGTAGCCTAATTCCATCTGCTTAATAGAAGCCATAGCTTAATGTTGACAGATTTGGGGTCACATGCACCATGGGTAAATACTGCACTAAAGCATTGCTTGTGATTCACTTTCCATTCTGTTGAAAGACCACACTTATCAAATCCCTCTAGCCTGATTTACTCATTATTATTAGTGATTGTGGTAGTACTAGGGGTCATAGTAGTAGTCGTCATCGTAGTAGGCATAATAGTAGTAATAATACAACCATTGCTTGACTGGCCAGAGTTGTGGAGTTTTGTGTGTGTTTTGTGTGTTTGTTTTCCAGCTTTGAATATAGAGCGGAAATGCCTAGACAAGAGGTTTTCATTCTATTCTTTCCATAGAATATAATTCACCGACTTGAATATTTGTACTACCAAGACAGGAATGTCTTCTAGATAACTATGAAATGTCTTATTATGGAAAGCACTATTTTGGATCAGAAGTGAAAGGCATCTTATTAACTCCTCTTAGGCTATATTAGATATATTTTATGATGTCACCTGACCTCTGAAATTGAAAAATTAGTTCTGGGGGGAAACTGCTAATGTCCAATAACTTTTTTCTCTCATTTAATTGCAATGGAAGAGAATAAAATGAACCAGAAATTTAGGGTTTGACAAAATGGCAGACATAAAAAGAGCTCAAACTCATGATAAAAATATGAAAAATGTCAAGATAATAGAAATCTCATATTATTTGGATCAAATTCTGCTTTTTATTAATGAGGAAAGTAAAGCTCCAATGTTGTTTTTATCACATCTTTATTTTCCATTCTTTCCTCCGCCTCTCCAGTCAGGCTTTTGCCCATAGTTTCCCACTGAAACCTTCTCAAGGACATCATTGATACCTTTCATTTGCCAAATCCGATGATCTATTCTCAGCCCACCTCACACTTGATCTCTTTGCAGAATGTGACCAGGTGGCCCACTGCCTCATTATTGACATACTCTCTTAACTCATGAGACACCACACTGGTCCTTTTCCTCCTTCCTTACTGATTTTTCTCCATTTTCTTTACAGGCTCCTCTTCTTTATGTTAGAGAGATCTGACTCAGTTCTTGATATTCTCTTTTCTATCTACAGTCATTCTACAATCCCTTCTAGTCCCATGACCTTAAATATATCATCTAAATGCTGATGTTGTCTAAATCTTTTCTGCCAGGGCAGACTTCTCCCCAAGGATCTCGACTTTTATATTCAATTACCAACTTAATATTCCCTTTCTGTTGTCTAATGAACATCACATACTTCATCTAAATGAGAACTTTCTCACCTTTCCCCACCCTCCTCTGTAACATGTTCCTCTACAGCGTTCCTCACCTCAGCAAATAATGCTGCTGTTCATCCATTTGCTCAGACCAGAATCCTTGGAATCATTTTAAAGATTTAAACCAATTTTATATCTCTCCTCTACAGAGAACTTACTAATGGTTTCTCATCCCACTCATGATAAAAGTCAAACCCATTGCCATGGCTTATGAAAACCTCTGGGATCCCCTTGCCCAATTTTCTACCATGATTTTCATTCATTCTCTACTTAGATCCCACTCTTTGCTTTAATGCTAGCTGCCAAACTTTCTTTTACTTTAGGTCCTTTGTATTTGCTATTCCCTCTTTCCTGAAAATTCTTCCTCAGATCTTTACATGGTTCACTGCCTAACCTCTTTTACATTTCTGTTCATATTCTAGCTCCTCAGATAGGTGTTCACAGATCAGCCAATTAGGAAATAGTGTCTGCCTTCCCTGCCAGAGATGGTCAGTATCATTATCCTCCTTTATGTTTCTTAATAGCATTTGAGACTGCTTGAAGTATAGTGTATATTTACTTGTTTATTGTTTGCTTCCTGACTAGATTGTATGTTTGTGGGCAAGGTCTTCATCTTATTCAGCACTATATCCACAGTATTACAATGGTGTCTTAAACACAGGTTGTTCTCAATAAATATTTGTAGAGTGAATGAATGATGACCGACTGAATGAAGTACACTCTTTGAATGTTCTGCCTGACTCAATTCAGCAATTAGGTTTGGAAGCATAGGTGCTTCCCAGAGTGTGGGGGAATGCGTGGTCATTGTGTTTGTAATCATCACTCTTTAGGAGATCTCTCCTCACTTTCGTCACTTCTCCTCCTTCTTCCTTATGTACCCTCTCATACGCAGTGTCCTTATAATCCCTGCCTTTCTTCACCAACCCTCAACTACTGCTTCTTTAGCTATATCAGTGTATGGGAGAGTAGCATAAAGCTGCTCTGTCTAGCTTTGAGTGGTGGTGGCGTTACAGGCTAGATGGAAGAACTCTAGCTCAGAACTCTGTAGTCCCCGTCCTAAATGATAGATTTTGTTGGCCCACCTACAGAGTGTTCTCAACTTCTCTGTGCCTGGCCAAAACAAGGATGGCATCACTTTCTGTGAGTTCACCCTCCTTCCTTCCTTTCCAAAGTTTCTGATGTTTTTTTTTTTTGCCACTGCTGCTGCTGCACATTTCTTTAAAAAACTCATAACAGAAAACTGAGTTCCCAAACAAAATCCCATACCATATGTAAAAGAGCATGTCCCTCTCTCAACTGGAGGTGTATTTTGAAATAAGAAAGTAACAGCTCAGCAGTCATTTGCCATAGCTTGCTGAGTAAGCTGGGCTCAGGTTAAAAGGGGGTTATAGGCTGTCAGCCAAAACACTGACAGCATTGCTGGATTCAGAGATTCAGAAACTCTATATGTCCCAAGGATTCTGTGTGGATGCCATTAATTACACTCCCTTCTGCTCTATCGCTGAGAGTATCTCAATTCAGTTACCTCCTGTGGATCAACACAGATAGGAATTTTAACCTTTTAACTTGTTAAATTCAGTTTTAAAAAAATATTCAGCATTAGCAAAAAGATCATGGAAAAGTAATGCCATCAAATTGAAATGAAATCAGAAATGGACATAATCACATGTGTTTTGCATCACATCTCTCATCAATTTGGATGAAAGATGACTTATACAGAGCATGTGGGTCATAATTCAGCCAGTAGTAATTCTTAATGGTGTTAGAGATGCAGTCATTAGGAGTAATAACAATAAAATTAAAATAAATCAAAGGGAAATAACTTCAAAAGTATATATACTGTATATGTTACAAAATGACTAAGGATGGTCAGCAATACTCAAATTATTTTTTAGTTTATTCATTTTTATACAAGTTCTTGAAACTGAGGAGTTCTTAAGGACTCCATGATTCCAAGGGCACATTTAGATGTATCTATGCTACTCATATTAATGACGCCATTCATTGTCCTGTGTGATTCTGTGAGTAGCAAAGGTCTTTGCTTTTGAAAGTGTCCTATTTATTTCTTATAAAATTTCTGATAACAAGAATCCTTCAGATCTCCCCCAACTCTACCCAGTAATATACCAACACAGTAAACTCTGGTTTGAAAGCAGTTTCATTCTGTAGGAGCTTTTAAACTACCTCCAATCTGGAACTTGGATATATTTCAATCAGCATTTACATTTAAAAAAAGTGTATATCCTAAGAAAATACTTTGCCTTCACGTATTTAGAGAGTATCCAGATATAATGTTATTTTCTATTAGGAACAACATTTAAAAGGATAATGAGAATGAAGTTTGCCTTGTGAATCAACACTTACGTTTGTGATCTTTATCTAAGATATTTAAAAAGTAAGTGTACAATTTGTTATCACTATAATCGAGTAGACAATTTTTTTTTCCACAAGGTTACATCTGTTTATGCTATTTTATTATCTGTTGAATGGTGTGATATGAAGTCTCTTTATTGCAGTTTAGCTAAAGAAGTACCATGTCTGTGATGGAGCTGTCAATCAGCATTTAGTCATACAGTATCTATTTCTATCCCTGTTCTTCTTAGCACAGAAGGGCTATTATAGTCTACATTACGGCATAGCTACTTTGGATATAGATATCCTTGAGGGGCAGGATTTATTTTGAAAGAAGATACTCAACATAACATGACACATCATTCAGACATCTTTAAAAGTACACATGCAGGTATTTCAAAGCAAAATATAGCCAAGGCTAATTTTAAACATTTAACATTTGTGAATGCATTTCCTTTTTTTTCCGTCACTTTAATAGCAGTAAAAAAGACCCAATGGGGTCATGTGACTTTTCTGTAATTGAAAATGCCTATTTAAAGCAATCCCTGTGCAAACCTTTATTGCACTGTCACCTATGAAGGGATCACTTTTGTAAGATATTATGCAAGTCAAACAAGAGAGAACCATTCAAGGCCAAAGAGAAAGAAAAAGAGTGCTGAAATGCATTTATCAACACCTGAAAAGTGAAACTTTTCCAGCTGTCCAATAATATATATTTCCAAGTACACTAGCATATATGGAATATGACTAAAAATTAACGAGACTGATTACAAACCACAAACATGAAAATCAGTCATGCAGCTGTATACCACACTGGATGTGCTTCCAGATGTGATGATAAAAATGGATACAACCTTTTAAAGCTTGAGCTTTGGATATGCTGTGCATGTGGCACTCATTAGCTAAGCAAATGGATGTTAATCTTTATGACAGTCGATTGCTGTGCTGCATTCCTACAGAGAGCTTATCAGCTGGTCTGACCCGATCATCAAGACCATCATGACTTAATTTACAGGAGGATTATTTTCCTTCCCCTGCAATTCCATGGATTTAAAATGCACAAGAAAGTTTTTCAAAAGAAATGGCTGAAGCATTTAAACTTTCCTATTCCCCATAGCTCTGCAATAAATAGGTAATGGCATAAAAAGATTTAGATTCACAGATTCCATTAGGAATTCAGCTAGATTGCATATCTAATTTCTCATGTTCAAGACTGAAAAATTAACCTCATTTTCCCAACTGATTTGATTTCCATTGAAAAGCTAAAGATGCTCATATAAGAAAAGCTTTAGTCTCTCCAAAAAAAAGGCACTGTCAATCCATAGCATATAAACGGTATCTTCAGTAGATAAACAGAAATGTCATGTCACAGCTTAGGAGGAATCAGAAACCTCTCTAGTGTCCTAACAGACATTACTTCTCTTAGAAAAGTCATCATATTAACATATTTGCTTCCACACTCATGGTATTACCATCAGGAAACTTGTTGCTTTGGGCTACCTAGAGCTAATTAGAAAAGGCGTGATAGAATACCAGATCTACCCCTCTGAAACTGAGTGCTTGACATGCTAGACATAATGCAGGAAGAGGCAATTCAGACTTCTCACGTAACTCTGCCAGCACACATCAACCTATTCGACAGCAACTTCTGTTTCTTAGGCAATTTTAGCTGAAGACAATCATTGTGCCAATATTTTCTCTTTGTGGTGTGCTTCACTGTCCCCAAAGGGTGGCAGATACCAATAAGCCGCATGTGTATTCTAATAATAACAGTTAGATAGAAAGTAAAGATGGTCCCTTCAGAAAAAGACTGAATCATCTCTATTTTTGGTAAAAACCTAGGGTATCGTGAGCACTTAATTAACGAGTTCATGAAAGTAAGTAAATCACGTCTTTCCAGAGTTTTAGGTGCTTTGGGAGTAGGTTTAACTCATTTAGTTCAGTATGAAACTATTTAATGTCCTGAAATTTATACTGTGCTTTCTTGGTGGTCTGGATTAAGAGCTTTTCAAAATGTCTGACACTTTCATGGAAAAAGTCACAAATGATACCTAGATTGCTCAATATTAATGAAACAACCCCAAGTTTCAAAAACAATAAGGTATTACTCTTTCAATTAATCTATGAAGGAACTTCACCCCCAAATTGTGAAACTTTCATTGACTATTTATGGGTAGAGTCGATCATATTAGGCATCATGGAAAAAGAAAAGATGAATGAAGAAGATTATTCTCTCCTAAGAAATGATGACATATGGAATGGACTGTGATGTATGGCAGAGTGAGAGTCTTGGAGGGCTGAGGTAGGAGGGTTGGACCTGCTGACGACAAAGAGCAGGAAGAAGCCATTTTACCACCCCAGCACAGCTTTTGCCTCAGTGTATTCTACACAATAAATACATGATTCAAGACTAGATTCTTAAAGATATTACTTCCTACACCTTCATGTCCTAATATTCATTATTCTTCTCAAACAGGTTCTAACACACCTTACTCAAATATTTTGACCGTTAGTTGTTTTTTTTTTTTCTTCAAGGAACATCTCTTGATATGAGTTTCCCATTTAAAAAAAAATCATGGGCACCTGGGTAGCTCAGTCAGTTGAGCATCTGACTCTTGATTTTGGCTGAGGTCATGATCTCATGGTTTGTGGGATCCAGCCCCGTGTTCAGCTCTATGTTGGCAGTATGGAGCCTGCTTGGGATTCTCTCTCTCTTCTCTCTCTGACCCTTCTCCCATTCTCTCTCACTCTCAAAATAAATAAACATTAAAATAATTTTTTAAAATACTAAAATCTCTTTAAAAAATCACCTAGAGAAATGAAGTTCTACTGACATTAGTTTGGAGATGAAGGGCTAGAGGACAGAATAATAAGTAACTTAAAAAAATTTTTTTACCTTTATTTATTTTTGAGAGAGAGACAGAGTTTGAGCAGGGGAGGAGCAGAGAGAGAGGGAGACACAGAATCCGAAGCAGGTTCCAGGCTCTGAGCTGCCAGCACAGAGCCCGATGCGGGGCTCGAACTCATGAACTGTGAGATCATGACCAGAGCTGAAGTTAGATGCTTAACCAACTGAGCCACCCAGGTGCCCCAGTAAGTAACTTTTATATTAGATTACATTAGAGATATATGAGATTTGAGCTAGATTAAAGGAGGGACACTGGGGAAAAAATGATAATTATTCCTGATGTATTTTAAAGGGTAGAAGGAATAGATTTTGGTAATTAATTAGTAAGACATTCAGATGGCAGTGTTTAGCAGGCAGAGAGAGGTGCAGGGTTATAAGTCACACTTGGGAACCATTCACATAGAAAGAAATACATAAGGCTACCAGAGACTGATGAGGTCACAGAATCTATGAAGGGCCAGAAGAAACAAGAATTCTATCTTCAACTCTGCAGTCTGCCTACCTAGAAGGACCAGACAAAGGGAAAAGAGATTTTCTAGTAAACTAAAAAATAGATAGAGTAAAATTGGCATCTAAGGAAACATTAGGGCAGTGGGAATTAGGGGAGAGTTTCAAGGGATAGTTCGATTAAGGAAAAGACTAAAAATATAGGAGCTTAGGAAGGTGGGCAATAACACTGTTGGAAACAGAATCTGGATGGCAAAGCTTCAAGGGGTGACAAAGAGACAAGGAATACGAACTCCCTCCCTCCCCTTCCCCCCAAGTAGATGAAAAATTCCTGGGAAAAGTGGGTTAAAAACTAAGGTTTTATTGTTGTTTTTGCTGTTTTATTTTTTTCAGTTTTTGTTTTAGGGGTATGACTTTATTGGGTTTATATACTAAGAAAGGGCCTTTTGAGAGGGAGACATTAGAGATACACAAGTTGCAGAATAGCTATAAACTTCTGACTGAACATTATAATTCCTATGTTTAGTGAACATAAAAAACACATATAAAAATTAATAATAATTATTGTATTGGATATTACATGCAAGGAAATAGAAAAAGTAGCTTTGGAAATAAATTTTGTTTACTTATAAGCTAACTAAGCCCTTTCTAATTTCTGGATGTTTTAATGGCCAATCAATACAACCTATTCATCCGTAATATGATGTCTAATCACTTAATATGTTGTCTAATCACAGTTAATTATTACAAAACAGAGATTTTAAAGGCTCCATGGCAGGAGAAAGATGGCAGATCTCATGGAAGATGCCCCAAACTTCCATCTATTTAGTCAATCAGCTATTATTTTTTGAACATGCATTACTTGTAAGTAGTCTGCTATGTGATGCAAAAGATACAATCAAAAACAAGACCCATATCCAAAGATCTTATAATCAATATGGTGAGACAATCATATATTTATAAAATGAATCTGGCACTGAGAAGAATGCCAGCCTCTATTTTCAGGAGCATAGCTTTGAATCAACAAATGGAAAAAAATACTCTGCTTAGGAAACATACCCGCCTTGCCCAACTAGTGTATTTCACAAGAAAGAATCTTGGATCTTTACCATTTTATAATTTATTATTATTAATTTTTTAATGTTTATTTTTGAGAGAGAGACAGACCACGAGTGTGGGAGGGGCAGAGAGAGTGGGACACAGAACCTGAGGCAGGCTTCCAGGCTCTGAGTTGTCAGCACAGAGCCCAACGCAGGGCTCAAACCTACAAACCATGAGATCATGACCTGAGCTGAAGTGGGATGTTTAACCAACTGAGCCATCCAGGCACCCATATTATTTATTAACATTTTGCCAAGAAGTCTATTCACAAAGAATTCTTTATTTGTATAAGAGCATAAGATTTAAAATTTAAAAATGTTCCTTATGGATTGACTTTAATTATTATGAAATTTCTTTATTTCTAGAAATACCACTTGTCTTAAAGTTTACTTTGTTTGATATAAATATAGTTATACCAGTTGTACTTTCTTTGGTATTTTCATGGTAAGTCTTTTTATAGCCTTTCTCTTTTAAACTTTCTACAAACTTATATTTAATACGTGTCTTCTGTAAGCAGCATATAGGTTTTTTAAATCTAGTTAAATAGATTCTAATTAGTGTATTAAGTTCACTCAATTTAATATAACTACTGACATATTTTTTTAATTTTTTATTTGTGTATAGTGACACAATGTTGCATTAGTTTCAGGTGTACAACATGGTGATCCAACTTCTGTATACATTATGTTATGCTCACCACAAGCGTAACTACATCGGTTACCAGACAAACACTATTATTATATCAATGACTATATTCCTTTTATTTATTTTACTTATATGTATATTTATAGGCTTTTATTCCTTTGACTTATTCGTTCCATAACTGGAAGTCTGTATCTCCCACTCCCCTTCACCCATTTTGCCCACTTTCCACCCCACCCCTCTGGAAATCATATGGTTAGTTCTCTGTATTTACATGTCTGAATCTGCTTTTTGTTTGTTTATTGATTTTTTTAGGTTCCATATATGAGCGAAACCATATAGTATTGCCAACAGACACATGAAAAGATGGTCAACATCATCAGGGAACTGCAAATCAAAACCACAATGAGATGTCACCTTATACCTGTTAAAGTGGCTAAAATAAAGAAGACAAGAAAGTGACAAGGATATGGAAAAAGGAACTTCATGCATGGCTGGTGGGAATGTAAACTGGCACAGTCACTTGGAAAACAGTGTGGAGGTTTCTCAAACGTTAAAAATGTGGGAGCCTGGGTGGCTCAGTCAGATAAGCATCTGACTCTTGATTTTGGCTCAGGTCATGGTCTCATGGTTTGTGAGACTGAGCCCCATGTTGGGCTCTGTGCTGACAGTGGGGAGCCTACTTGGGATTCTGTCTCTCCCTCTCTCTCTGCCCCTCCCACCCCAAAATAAATAAATTTAAAAAAAAACCTAAAAAACCAGAAATACCATATACTCCAATAATTCCACTGATATATTTGGGTTTAATCTACTATTTGTTTTCTATTTGTCCTAACTCTTCTGAGCACATTTTCTTTTTCCTTTCTTGCCTTCTTTTGGAAAGTTTGAGTACTATTTACTGTTCAGTTTCTCCTATGCTATTACTTATATTCATTTTTTACCACTCTTTTAATGGTTCTTCTAGATATTACCATATTCATCCTGACTTATTAAAGACTAATGTAAATTGATACTTTTACTTTCCAGACAATGTTAAGGACCTTAGAACATTTAAAACATTTTAGTACCATTTATCCTTTTTCTGCTTTTTTTGCTCTTGCTGTCATAAAATTCTACATATATTTTAGTCTTTTGAGAATTTTTTTATTACTACTTGTATGAAACCTAAAAGTGCTTCTTATCAAAAGTTTCATCACTACAGAAATATACAACATTTAAAGTATTTCCCTGAGAGAATTACTGTAAACAATTTGGTTTCAGATAGGGTTTTCCCCCACATATTTTAATATGGTTTAAACAAGAGATGTGAACCACCTTCTCCACCCACATAGACAATACATTTGTTCCACCTTACCCTCTTTTTATTGCCCTTGTTGGGGACATCTTATAGTGGAACACGGGATAGATGGAATAGGAAAATTATTACTATCGCCCTCCCACTTTCACCTTGAGTTGTTCTGGCCTCATCTTGCCTCTATTTCTTCTACAAGCTTAAATTTGGGGTTTGTAGGCATAAAGAGATAATTTGTTGTTTCATGCATCTAATAATATATCATTGAGCTCTGTTCCTAGGGCCAGGACCAAGGCCATTGGAAAGCAAACCACTGCTGTTTCTGTATTCATGTCACTCACCGTCTGGCAGAACTTGCCTCTGTCCCTGATTCCACAGACATCCAGTATTCAGGATCTAACTCCTTACTTTTCATTGCCTCAGTTTTTCCATCTATACAGTTAATGATATGTCCTTCATCTTTCTTGCCCAGAAGCCTCTTCCAGTGTTGTGATTGCATATTCATATGTATGTATGTATATGTATATTACTCTAGCTATTTATCTTCTATCTACATCTATGTCTATGTCCATATCTACATCTATATATCTATACCTATATATCTATATCTGTATATAGATATATAATGGTGGATATCAGCACTCATTTCCAATGGGAATACACATAGGAGTGAAATTGTTGGATGGCAGACTGAGTGCATGTTTAGCTTTAGACACTGCCAAAGAGACTTCAAAAGGGTTTGTACCAAATTGTACTCCCAGTTTTCTCTCCTATCAATGATATGTTAATTTAGAATTGACCCATTTTTCCCATTATTTGGTATCGTTTTTACTTTAGTTATTCTTGTATGTCGTAGCATAACACTGGGGGGTTAGTCTTCATTTCCCTATTTAGTAATAATGCTGAATATGTTTTAATATGCTTATTGTCCATTTGGATATTTTTGTTAAGTGTCTATTCTCTTGACCATTTTAAAACTGAGTGTCTGGGTTCTTTTTTCCCCTATGGAATCCCAAACATGCTATGAATTTGAGTCCTTTGTTGGCAGATATTTGAAATATGTTTTCCTAGTTTCTGACTTGCTTTCACTCTATTAATTTATCTAATTTTGTTTTAATGATTAGTTTTTTATATCTTGTATAAGAAATATTTGCCTATCTCAAAGTCATTAAGATCATTGCCCGTTTCCTTCTAGAAAATTTAGACTTTTTAGTTTCCACATTTCTATATGGATCATACACTCTGAACTGATTTTTGTATATGTTGTAAAGCAGGTAAGAATTCATGTTTTTCAAGCAGTTACCCAATTAGTTCACCACCATTTATCGGTAAAGATATACTTCCCCTCCAGAATTGTGGCGGTGGCTTTGTGCCAATCCTTGTACCTAATACCTAATACCAATAGAGTCTTAATTACTGTAATCTTATCGTAAGTCTTGATATCTGGTAGTGTGTACCTTCTAGCTTTATTCTTCTTCTGCATGGTTACTTTGACAGCGTTTCCATAGAAACACTAGAATCAGTTTTTAAATTTCCACAGAAAAAAATCTGGAATTTTTATGGGGATTCTAGTGAATTTGAGGTCACCTTGAGTAACAACAGACAAAACAATAGGAGTCTTCTAATTGGTAAAGAGGGCATATTCCTCTGTTTAATTTTTCTTTAACTTCTTTCAATAGTGTTTTACAATTTTTAGTATTGGGGACTTATATCTAGATAAGCATATTTTAAACCCCATAAGATATTAGTATTAATGATTTAGATAGTCAGCATTCATTTGGATTTACCCATATTTTCACTCTTTTTATTTTATATTTCTCCCTGCACACCCTTGCTTTTGTCTTTCTGAAGAACTTCCTGAGATATTTCTTTAATATGGGTCTGCTCAGCTTTTGAATCTAAGTGGAAACTTCATTTCTGAGGAATATTTTCTGTGTTTATAAAATCTAGATGGGATCACTAGAAAAAGTGTCATATCACTGTTTTTTGGTTTCCATTATAACGATTGAAAATAAGTTATTAGTCTTTCATTTACTGCTTTGAATATAATATATCAGGGTCTCTCAATGCTTTTACGAAGTTAAGAGGTAAGTTTCTTTCCGCCTTGGTGGGCTATAAATTCCAATTTGTAAGGACTTAGATATATCCACCTATACCACCAAAAAGCTCCAAATTAGAAGGATATAAAGAAAATGTATTAAAGTGGATTAGTTTTTGTGTTTTTTTTTCTGAAAACAGTAGATAAAGAAGGTATTATAAGAAAGGTTGCATCTGACATCAGGTGACTATGGAAAATGGGGACAGATATTTGTCATGTTAACATATGAAAAGATGAAAATATTGTAAGACCAATCTGGAAGAGTTCTGAAGGGGAGATAACCAGCCATACGGGGTATAAAGTAGAGCAGAGTTGGACAGGAAAGAAAAATATGAAATTATTCTTACTTTGAAAGCTTTTATTTTTCTAAAAAGAAAAGAATTATTCTAATACTTCAAAACACTGTTTCTATAAGAGTTTGAGGTTTAAATTATTATACTGCAGTTAAAATTTTAGGTTTTATCTTGTTCAAATAATCAAATTTGGCACTTTCTTTAATTTTCATTTATGCTCTGACCTGAATGAAAGACTGGCATACTAAATTTAATTGCACTCAGTTTAATTGCTTCTTGATTTTTGACTCATTATTTGAGTTGAATAAGTCAAAATGTTAGAAATGAACAGGGAGTTCTGAGAAGTGAAACTCTGAAGGCATGCTTCCCAGCTAGCATGCTTAATGGGAGAGTTAGAACTGACTGAGGTCAAATTTGACTGTACATATTTTCACGTTATTTGGAAAGAAATATGACAACTTGGTATAACTTTCCTTGAATCTAGTCTCCTCACTATTTATCACAAAGGGGTAATCATCATATATCCTATTGACATCTGAGTAGAGGTAGACATGTGGGTGCTTTGGAAAATGTGCCCTGACCAACATAGTGTCTATTACTAAAGAATATAAAGGAGACTTTCAAACCCTTATCAGTTTCTAGATTTTTTCTTGTGTCTATGCTCATAAGTCAGAAGAAAGTAAGACAGTACATTTATGATTATGTGATTAACAAGGTAACAACTGTATTTTCAGTATAAGTGCAGATGAACTGAGGGACAACTTCATAAAGCCATTCATTAATGTAACTGGTTGCTAAAGACAGAACAATCAGTTATATTCAGTCATAATCAGTTCACATTCAATGGGTCTGAATTAGACTGGAGTCAAATGTTATTTAAAAATTAGAATAATTATTAAAAGTACTTCCTAATGGGGTGACTGGGTGGCTTAGTGGGTTAAACATCCAACTTCAGCTCAGGTCATGATCTTCCAGTTTGTGAGTTCGAACCCCACGTTGGAGTCTGTGCTGACAGCTCAGAGCCTGGAGCCTGCTTCAGATTCTATGTCTCCCTCTCTCTGCCCCTTACCCACTTTCCCTCTCTATCTCTCTCTCTCTCTCACAAAAATAAATAACTATTAAAAAAATAGGAAAAAAATTAAAACTACTTCCTGATGAAGAAATCTGTAATGCTTTGGAGATTTTCTATATGTTCATTTTGGACTACTTAGGCTAGTTTGCTAGGATTTGGTGGAATGAATTAAAGGATTGCTTTAGTGAAATTGTGAAATATTAGCCTAAGAGAAATGTAACACTCACATATTTAAATCATTTTTATGTGTGAACCCTCAATATTTCTGAAGACAAGTGTGTGTGTGTGTGTGTGTGTGTGTGTGTGCAAGTGTATATGTGTTTTAGCTTATTCAGATGGGGAGTGGTTGGACAAGATTAAAAATTCATGAAAAACCAAGAGTTTCACTGATAAATAAGAGACTGCAAATGCACAAATCTGAAGTAGCTTTTCACAAATGGGCTCTAATAACTGATGGGAGTATTTTGTTGCTGTTAGTATTGTTATTGTTATGAATTAATACCCATGATACAAATTCATCCAAGTTCTAATGTCTTCCTGGTCTTGTTATGCTTTACCCCATAGAATAGAATTAACTTTTTCTTTCCTTTTGAAATACTTATCTTTAGATTGGTCATGCCTATCACATGAAGCATTGTTCATATGAGAATCATGGTATCAATTCTCTTCGAAAACCTCCCCTTTTATCCCCCTGGCAATGGATAACACAGTATGGAATCTGTGCGGAGGAAAACTCCAGAAACCAAATTCTCCCGGATGCTAACAATGCTTCCCTGGGGCATAGTGAGAAGGGTCTCAATTCACCTCCTCTCCATGTTCTAACTAGACACAGGAAGCCCTTTAGCCACAAGCAATGGGGTTTCATTAAACCACTTCACTTTAGGTGTAACAAAGCTCCTTCCAGGAAGCAAACCAGAAACTCTAGTCAGATTGTAGAATTGCCCAAACATTGGGGTCCCTGCTTTTACACAGCACAAAATTGTGTAATGGCACCAGAGGCTCCTTAACAAGCTAAAAACCCTATGGAGCAACAATGATCAGGCGAAAGAGTCATGGAGTTTCTGATTGAAGCTGAAGTTGAATTGCCATTTCAATTCTTCCCTCAAAATTATCCAATTAATCTGCATGGATCTTTTTGGAAAAAATTCCTGTTATTCAAATGATCGCTAATGAGAAATGAATGGAGCTTTTTTTTTTAAATTACTAAACCTGGTACATTTAAAAAAACTTTTACTTCTTAAGTCCATTGATGCTAGAAATACTTAAGTGGCATTCAAATAGAGCAATATAAAATCACTTAAAGCCAGTAAAACCTGAGGGATGATTATTAAGGAAATCACAAAGATCTTCTCCAAATGGACCTTCTTTCTCTAAATCGCACTTTAATTTTTTTAACATTTATTATCAAGAGACAGAGAGAGACAGAGCACGAGTGGGGAGGGGCAAAGAGAGGGGGAGACACAGAATCTGAAGCAGGCTCCAGGCTCTGAGCTGTCAGCACAAAGCCCAAAGTGGGGCTCGAACCCACAAACCATGAGATCATGGCCTGAGCCAAAGTCGGACACTCAACCGACTGAGCCACCCAGGCATCCCTCTCTAAATCATTCTTTAAAGTAAACTCCACTGCATAAATTTCATTTATCTAAAATTCCCTTTTTTTTTTTTTTTGGTCAAGTCCCCTCTAGGAAGGGCAGGAGCTAAATGATAACCAGCATGACTTACTTCAACAACACTGATACCTTCTGAATAGTCATGTAAGCAAGGAAGCCAGCCAGTACTTCACCTTTAAGAATAATAAAAAAGAGGAAGATAGGTCAGATTACAGCAACACTTTACTATGGAAGCTTTTACAGCATATTGCAAAATATCTAATATCCTAGTGTCCCCCCTTTAGTACTTTTGTGTGTAGAGAGACCACTGACCTCCCCTTCCCAGGGAGTCAGGTACTTAGTTGGTATCACTTCCTCACCCCTCCTTGTGGCCTGGGTCAGATTGCAATATATGTTTTTGGTGTGTTTTTTTTTTTAATTTTGAGGTAAGGTAAGAAAAGTATAAATATTACTGTACAGAGGACACACATATGAATCAGAGGTTGCTTTACCTCATAAAAAATGACATGGATCTTAATCTGAAATTTCATATGCAGTTGACATAATAAATACTCAATGCTCCTATCTAATTTTTCTTCCTTATTCAGTTTGTACCCAACATCTGAAAATTGATACTAACATTTTGGACAAAATAGCTATGTCCTTTGACTTCTAGGACCTGTTCAACTTGCAAGACTCTCTTATGTCCTACTCCAAGGTATTTGTTTATGTAGACGATTGTAGTAATGAAAAGACATATTGTTTAAGGATGTATGAAGAGATTTGCAGTCATTCATAGTGTTATCAGAATTAAATTCGACTGGAATATCCAGTTATACAAGTATAAAGAAAGAGGCAACATTGCATTTCAATTAGGGTCTTGACAATCTACATACTTATACAATGAAGAAGTGGCCAAAGACATTCCTAAAACATTTTAGTAGAAGATGCTTCTATTCCTGAGAACAAGAGTTAAATCTTAAAAATTAATGGGATTTAGAAAATAAGATATATATGTGTGTGTGTGTGTGTGTGTGTGTGTGTATAATTTAACATACCACATATTGTATTTTTTAATGTGAAGAGCCAGTAATGAATAATCACACCATTCTCTCTGAGAAGGAAAAGAACTTGTGCCTTCTATTTGAAGAAACTAAGGTAATAAGATGCAACAGATTTGCTTAAGGTAATACACTTCAAACAGAGGGTAAACCTGTCTTTTACCTTGATGCTCCAATACACAAAATGATCCTGCTTTCCATGTTTTGACATACCTGTGTCTGTCAGTGTTGTTTTGGACCCGTGCCATATGAATCAAAAGTATTGATCCATGAAAACTGCTGTATTGACACCTGGTGAAGTTAGAGCCATTGGAAGATAAACAACTAGTAATAACCATTCTTTTCTCATGATATTAAAATGCAAAGATATTAGAGATGATTTTTCATAATAAGAGTTCTTTTTTTCTGGATCAGATACAGTAAACAAGAATCAAATATAGGCAGAAATATGTAATTTAAAATTTTATGTTACATTTCGTTGAAATGTTAGCTGAATAATATTGCTTTGGCACATATGTTATATTCATGTCAATATGTTTCATATGCTAAAAAGATCTATGCAAGAGTGCCTAGCCTTCCCTGTTTACAAAAGAACTAAACAGCTGTGTAAGTTCATAGAAGAAGACAGAAAGTGAAATAAGAAAGTTCTAGGACCAGTTTAGATTATTTAACTACAAATATCTAATGAATCTTGTGATTTATTATAGAAAATAAAATACGCTTATGAGGAAAATATTAACTGGCTGCTCCAGCTGAGAAAGAAGAGCCATTTGGTTGAATTTAATATCAGAAGGTTCTTCCCCTTCTCTCCTTTCTTTTTATAACGCTATGTTAAAATCTCTCCATTCAGGTTCTTTTTAGGCTTCACTTTGCCAATAGGTCAAACATATAATAATACTAAACATTATAGAGAGATAGATACATAGGTGGATAGATACACACACACACACACACTCATGTAAGTTATAATGAAAGTGATGAAATGAGTATTAATGTATAGAATTTGACTGTAGGAAGAATCTTGAAGCTTTCTCTAACACTGTATTCCAGCCTGGACTCTTAAATCATTGGCTGGATTGCAGACTATGTGAATAGCCTCAGCAATGGATGTATGGATGAAAAGTCATGGATGGATGGAAAGTCATCTAGAAATCTTGTAAGATAATATTCTGGTAACTTCTTAAAGAAACTACCCATTTTGCATAGTTCCAGATCCAAATGCGGCAGCATAACATCTAAAATTTTTGTTGTCATATTTGCCTAATTTTGACCAAACACACCTTTTTCTTCCCTTCCTCTCTCATCTTTGAAAATTAATTCTCTGTCAATTCTTTAGCAAAAAGATCCACAGCAGAGAGAACAGGTCAGTCACAAATCATCCAGAGAGGTCTGGAATTATTCTCCATCAAATTGGTCTCCACATGATAGCTTATAATAGCCCATCAAATGTTTTATTACAAAGATTTTTTAAAAGTCTTCTATACTATCAGAAAGAAAACATTGAATAATATTGATTGGTGCCTAAATATTGCAAAGATAAAACTGTTTGCATTGTAAATCATATTGGCTTCTCAGCAATTTACCTCAAATTTGTGAATGAAATAAAGTTTATATTATAGCCACACTATAAGCATTATTTATTCTTTTTCTCCACAATGCTCAATGAAATGTTAAATACCTTTTTCGTAAGTATTCTTGCATATATAGATGTAGACTGCTATGTGGGGAGTGTCTTTATAAATAAAAACTATTCAGACATATTGGGAAAAAAAAGCAGTAACCTATATCTTTTAATCTGAATAGCCAGTTCTTTTTTGTGATCCTACAGGATAGGATTTCCTGGCTTGTTAAGTGCCTTTTTATTTCTCTGAGTTGATCTTGGAAACGGAGTGTTTCAGATTTTAGTTTATCTTGATACAAGCCAACCTGTTCCTGCTTAGAACACTTTGGTTTTATATCTGAGAGCTTAATTACTAGATCCTTGGGTAGAAGTTGTGCTACCAAATCCTTAAAAAAAATGGTGACAAGATAATTCTAAATGAAATTTTCTTTAATCTTACTATCTATATACCCCAGAAATTATTCACTTCACTAGAAAGTTTGGATCGGGAAAATAAAAATTGCATTTTTCATTAAACATTGAGCAACTAATATGTTGATAGCATTATGATATGCATACATGGATAGTGATTCCTCTGTTTAAGATTATAAATATTCCAAATATGAATCATATATATTTTTTGTTCCTAATTCTGAAAACATGAGTTGGTAATAGCACAGATATATTTTGTTTTTATTTGCAGTACAGAATTCCGTTCTATAAATATAACTTATAGAAAGCAATTTACCATTTTAAGCACATGGATGAAAATACTACCACATAGAGTGATTGGGACTTATTCTGAAAATAAATTACTTCAGTGATGGGGCAGAAAGCCCTGATGAGGAAATCATGAGGTGAAAACAAACAACACTTCTATACAACAACGAGAAACCTTTAAGTGCAAAGAAACTGTAATCCATGTGGCACTTGTAGGTACATTAAGATAAAACATCCAGGAGCCAGTAAATTTTTTCATGCTGTCAGAGTATTCAGCGGTACATATGAGCTGTCGTACTTCAGTCATCAACATCCAAAAAAGCTTAGCATTTTAGAAAACAACTTCCCATAGAAACAATTCAACTCCATACTAACAGGCATATGGATACTAACAGAATAAGTAAAATAGCAGTTGTCAGTCTCTCAGTCTTTACGATCTTTCTCCACCTCCTATTTGACCAGAGCCCGGTCGCCTCCAGTATCAATATCTTCCTTTCCTTTTTGCTAAGGCAGAGAGGAGAAAAGGGAGAAAGAAAGGAGACTGAGAAGGAGACAGGGAAAGGGAATGAATCAGAAAAGCCAAGAAGCACCAAAAGGCAACAGGGCTTTCTGGTTCTGAGAAGTCTTTGTGATCATTTGGGTTTCTATTTGCACTGGGTTTTACCATGGGTTTATCTGGGGAAAGAGATGCAGAAAAGGAAAATATTGAGAAAGTATGTGTGCTCCTCATGTTCTCAAGTGATGCCTTCATTTATAGGACATTCTGGAACCACCTTTCACATAAACACTGATACAGATGTCTTTGGCATGAAAGTCAAAAGAATATAGGAATTTATTAAATTAGAAAAAGAAAACTCTATCAGCTCCTTCACCTCCACACCAAAAAGGTTTTGACAAACAAAACGTTGGTTTCCCTAATGCTTAGAGTTGAGTTTTGTGATTCAAAATTCAAAACCAGGAAAAATATTAGATTGGTTGAACTACATTTATTAACTCTCTAATTCTTTATATTTTATAGGAATCCATTCTTAAAATATAATGACATATATAGCTAAAATAATTAATTCTTTGGCACTGTACTAGTCACATCTTCCTTCTAAGACAAGACTTTTCATACTTACTTTTCACTGCAGTGACCTTTACAATACCATCATTTAGGGATAAAGCATTCAAATATGACTGCTCAACAGGAATTCCAATACCATGGTATTAGAGCCAGAAGTATATTTTGGGTATATAGACATATAAATACATTTGGTTTTGGAGTGTTCATTCTGCATCTATAAAAACCTAACATGGTATTCTCCCAGGAAACAGAGAATGATTAGAGTGTGTATATGCAAAATTCACCATTAAAATATATTTACTACGCATGACTGTGTACCCAGAGATAAGCAAGTCATAGTTCTTGTCTTCAAGGAGTGTATAGTTTATAAAGAAGAGAGACAAGAAGTTTAATTTCTTGCTATTTAAAATTCACCCTAAAGACCAGCACATGTACCTGTTCTGGGAGCTTGTTAACACTGTAAAATCTCAGGACATACCCTAGACATCCTACGTCAGGACATACATTTTCACAGAATGCTTAGGTGATTTTTATGCACATTAGAGTTTGAGAAACACCACTCTGATTGGAACCTGAGTGTGATTATTATCCTAACACCTAGAAGAAACATGGAAATGGGCAAGTTAGAAGGTGGGAAGGTGGCATGATGGGCAGGAAGGACCCTGGTGCCTGCGTTTGGTTTCTCAGAGGACAGATTGCCAGTCAGGCACCTTTTACTAGCATAAAAATAAATGTCTTAAAAGGAATATTTGTTTTTGAATGTTTTTGTTTTACATATTATTTGGAAAAAAACAGTCATATTACTGTTGACAATATGTCAGTTTGACAGAAATATGATTGTATAAATCCACGTCAAAAGAAAGTTTTATATTTTAATGTTTCCCTCTTATGGTTTGCTGAGGAATAAGTGACCATGGCTTTTAAGAATGGCTTTGTCAGTTATATCACAGTTCTTCAGTTATGAGCATGGTGACAACCTAGGAAAACTTCCGCCTCAAGATCTCAACTTAGAACACATCAGTAGGGCCAGTTCACATAAAGATGATCATTTGGAAGTGGAGACATTTAAATTCATTTTTACGTTGTTCGCAAAGCTCCGAATAGATCTGGGAATGAAGATCAGGGCAACGTATTTTGATCAAGGCTGTTTGTGCACATCAACACCAGCCACACTCTGCCTCCTTCCATTGCTTCCTCCACTCAAGGCACTATGAATATGCTATCTATGGCCAGGGCAGAGTCATACAGGGAACAGACCATCTTCTCTGCTTTGCCTTTACATGTTATATTAGTGTGTTTGAATGTTATCTCTTTTGTGTGAAAGACCAAATAAGGGATGCCTTCTGAAATATTTTCTGAATGTGACTGTGTGTATATATATCTATATACATATATATATGTAAATGACATGTAAGAATCACATATAAGGGCTGACAAAAACATAGTGTATTAATGGGTTAATAATACCCATGATACCACGAATAAGATGCAGAAACAAAAGTAAAAAAAATAAACCCTTAATGTTTCAGGGCATGTGGAGGTATTAAATTATTCTAAAGTAATTCTTGATAACATTTGCCATATTAACTTGTGTTATACCTCCAAAGGCAAAGATATTTTGTGATAAAATACTTATTACCTAGAGTCGAATTAGGAAAATAACAGTTAAGAAGGAGAGAGCCCTATTTCTGGAACTTGATCCAGTTATTTCGTTAATAATTACTTGATTCAATTAGGCATAGACTTTTTTTAACCTCTGCATGTCTTTTTTATTCTTTATATATCAGTTGTCAGGTCAAATCATAGATTATAATTTATTGTTATTGTTTATATTTTAATATCAGTTCAATTGAGATTTTCTTTCTCTTCATTCAGGAGGAAATGCTTGGACACAAAAACTGACTTTATAAATTAGAAAAGGTAAATAAGTTTTTATATGCCATATAAAACTACCTTACAAATAGCCTAATTGCTTTTCCTAATAAGTTTTTCTTTTAATTTTTTTTAACGTTTATTTATTTTTGAGACAGAGAGAGACACAGCATGAACGGGGGAGGGGCAGAGAGAGAGAGAGACACAGAATCGGAAACAGGCTCCAGGCTCTGAGCCATCAGCCCAGAGCCCGACGCGGGGCTCGAGCTCGCGGACCGCGAGATCGTGACCTGAGCTGAAGTCGGATGCTCAACCTACTGAGCCACCCAGGCGCCCCTCCTAACAAGTTTTAAATGTCTCAAGTATTTCCAAATATCCAGTCCAATTAATCCCTTTCTGAAATGGAGTCCCATCATTAGGAACTTTTTAGAGGATTATTCCAAACAGTAGAAATACTGTAAAAATATAATTAGTTATTTAGAATATACAATAGCCTTCATAAATCCTCTTCAGCAAGTGCCAGTGATAAGTTTGTTAAATTTAAAATATTTTTATTTATATTTAGCTAAGAATTGATGCTTGTCCAACTGGATTTTAGCCAGCAAAACATAATCTACTTCAAAAGTTTATAAGAAAGGGAACTTAATGCAGGGAATTAATTGCACAGGTAACGGAATCGCTGAGAACAATAACCAGTAACAATAGAGATAGAGTAACTCACACATTAACACCATCAGGAATTCACTAACATCCTTAGGCTGGGGAAATCACAGGAAACTGGATGACTGGAACCCCAGATCTGTGTGACTCTCAGGTTGGATGATAGAATCACTGGGGGGCTTGATGGTGGCAGCTGGAGTCACAGAAGAGACAAGCTGCTACCAGTGAAAGTGGTTAAGGGAGGATATTTGAGCTGCCTCCCTACCCTGCCCCCCATCTCTCATCTTCACCTCCATGAGCAACAGAAGCTGGGAGTCAGCTAGCATCGGAGCCAAGAAAATCAGCCTTTAGGGGTCACAAAGATTAAGAATCTACCTGCAAGGGGCGCCTGGGTGGCGCAGTCGGTTAAGCGTCCGACTTCAGCCAGGTCATGATCTTGCGGTCCGTGAGTTCGAGCCCCGCGTCAGGCTCTGGGCTGATGGCTCAGAGCCTGGAGCCTGTTTCCGATTCTGTGTCTCCCTCTCTCTCTGCCCCTCCTCCGTTCATGCTCTGTCTCTCTCTGTCCCAAAAATAAATAAACGTTGAAAAAAAATTTTTAAAAAAGAATCTATCTGCCAGCAAACAGGCCCAAGTCCTGCAAAATAATCTTCCAGGCTTTTACAAACAAATGTAAAAACTAAAGTTTTAAAAGCACTTTGTGACAGTAAAGATAGGAATGCACACACATTGCCCTCAAACTTAGCCTTCCAGAGAAATCTAGCACCTACATTTTTCACTCATCAAAGAGGGCAGTGACCAGCACAAAAAATCATAGCCGAAAGAGAATTATATTAATCAAAGCAATTTCTGGTGAAAGGAGGCATGGAAATCTCTAAGCAAGTTATAGAAAGAAAGCTACACTCTTCAAATCACTGAACTGAAAACAAAGCTTCAGATGATAACTACATGATTTGACAAAGATACTTCAAATTGCTCAGGAAAATCTTCTTCTTTACAGTAATGTTTCAGGCTATTTAAAACAGAATCTCAGTCGAGGAACTAAACAAAGATGCTAGGATTGGACATAGAAGACAGATGAGTTTGGCTGTTATCCACATAAGAATAGAAGCCAAAATTATGCTGACTATAAATGGAGCCAAGCGATGTCATATAGATTTGAAAACCATGTTGTGCCAAGGAAGATGTTAATGTTTTTCAATTTTCAGGTTCAGTAAGGATCATAAGTTGTTTGATTTCTTAATCTAGTTTACATATCCTAAATATCAGTGCAACTCTGCAAGCCCCCGACCCTCCACTTTTTTTTTTTTTTAATTCTAGATTTGACAGTTTGGTCTAGATTCCAAGACTAAGTAGATGAGTGGTATGTTCCAGTATATTGGTTCATTCAGATCTATCTCAGCAATTTGTACTTCATGACTTACCAGATCTATTAAATCTTGGGAGTAAAAATAATTTAAATTATTTATAGCTCTTGCTTAGACTAGCAACTGAGTCCATCTTGCCCTTGAAGGAGATGTACTGGGAATTTACTAGAGGTGAAAGTTTCAAAGGATGTCTCCTTGCTTTCACTCTCTGTGCCCTGTAACTAAGGTAAAGAACAGGGATCATTTGCTGACCATAATGATGATGTAGAGCAACTACACCAAAGAAATACACGGTGACATCATTTGCAAGCATGGAATGTGTGACCGTATTTTCAGACATGTTCAAAAACTCATGTGTGCATGTATGTTTATCCATTCGGGGCCTGTAAACATTTCCTGGTATTTTAAATCTCTGAAATGATTATTATAGTATTTGGTATCCTCAGATAAGGAATGAAGTTTAACTGGAAAAGGAATCTTTCATAAACCTTTTAAAGGTTGCCATTATTTTCTTTGTAATTCTATGGATGATAGCTAAAGTAATCAAAATCTTCCAGAAGATAAACCTCCCAATGTTAAATGGCATTTGTATATTTGTACCACTACTTTGTTTCAGAAAGGATTTCCAGAGGGTTGTAAAGGTATATAACATGAAACAAAGTGGCACAAGCTAAAAAGTAGCATGACAAAAACTAAGAGGGATTAGAAAAATATGTGTGTGTGTGTGTGTGTGTGTGTGTGTGTGTGTGTGTACCGTGGGTGTTCTTTTTATTTTATTGTTAAACAGGATGTAAAACAACCCAAGCATTACCATTAAATGTTGAAGTTATATAAGGCAGTGATAATAATGATAATAATAATAATAATAATATATGCCAACATATTATATAAATATTATAGAATAATACACATGAAATGTTATTATAATTATCTTATTTGAGCCTAAAAACACCTAGTAGAAAGGAAAACATATTGGATTCTATTACTTGTTTCAGTGGTTTTAAAATTTTTAACAAATCTAACATTTTTCTTAAAATAGACCTTTAAACATCATCTTTGTCTTACCCCACTCCCTATTGTTAACATGACTTTTTTTTTTAATTTTTTAATATTTATTTATTTTTGAGAGACAGAGTGTGAGCAGGGGAGGGGCATAGAGAGAGGGAGACACAGAATCCAAAGCAGGCTCTAGGCTCTGAGCTGTCAGCACAAAACCTGACACAGGACTCGAACTCACAAACCGGGAGATCATGCTCTGAGCTGAAGTCGGATGCTTAACCAGCTGAGCCACCCAGGAGCCCCAACATGACTTTCTTACTACATCACACTTTCATACAATTAAAGGTACTTTCCAGTGATTAGATCCCCCAATTCAGGAACCTGGAATCTTCTTCAAGGCCTTAAGTCACCATCTGAGTCATACCTCTTGATCTCTGCTCTGTATCAACTGTCAGGTGTATAAACTTCATCAGTCTGTATCGCTGGATCCCTCGCACAGTCTGCTTTTTCCAGCCTCCAGAATATTGCTGGTAAGATCAGTGATCCTAGTTTCTTGTCTTGCTTATCTTCTTTCTCACTTTATCCATCATTTACACATCAATTTTCTCAGCTGTCCCTTACTGTAGCTTCTAGGTTCCTGCAAAATCCTGCTCTGGGTCAATGGTGTGAACATATCACCTTTGCATTTGACCACTCCCTGTTGCCCCATGTGACTGAGTTGCTCTACTTTCTCCCTCATGTTTGTCCTCCACCCTCCAGACCCTCTCAGGATTTTAGTAAATATGGCCTCTCATCTCCCTTGTCATCCCCTTCTAATTAGAATATTCTATTCTAATTCCTCTTCCTTCTTCTATCAGAGTCCTTTCCATAGTAAGTACCATAATCCTGCCAGAGTTACTTCCAAATTATGGGAAAAACTAAAAGCATTTTCAAAAGCAAGTACTTTAACCATTCATTCATTTATTTTCTCCCCTCTGTAAACACAACCACTACCTTGTGGAGCTCATGGTCCAGCAGGGAAAGAAATAATTAGTTATGATATGATACAGTAAGTTTTATGACAGAAGAAAGTCTCAAATATTACAGGAGCCCAGAGGAATATGGAGGGGGCATGAGTGATAATAGTAATTTTGCCAGGAATAGGACATTTCAACTAGATCTTGAGGGATAATTGGGAAAATGTGGCAAAAGGCTTTAGAGGAGAGGCAACCTCAAGGGTACAGGCTTGGAAGGCATTTTTCAGGCTTGGAAGGCATGAAAAATTTGATATTGATTTGATATAGACTGGAGTGTCAAATACCTACATATGACCAGAGGGTGAGGCTTAAAATACACAGTTGGGAATTGGCACTGGTCCTGCAAGTTATAGAACCCAAGTGCATCTGAAAAGAAAACTTAAGTTTTGGGTGGCTCAGCTGGTTGAGCATCTGACTCTTGATTTTAGCTCAGGTCCTGATCCCAGGGTTGTGGGATCGAGTCTGTGCTAAGCATGGAGCCTGCTTAAGATTCTCTCTCTCTCTCTCTCTCTCTCTCTCTCTCTCTCTCTCTCTCTCCCCCTCTGCCTTACTCCTCTGCTCTCTCTCATTCTCTCCCTAAAACAAAAAAACAAAAAATGAAACAAAACAAAAAAACCTTGTTTTTAACTGCCCTGAGCTATTCTCTCAGGAAAGCCTATAATAATAAATAAATCTATAATAAATAACAAATCCATAATAACAAATCCATAAACTAGTTCAGAAGTTAGATTACTCTGACACAGGAGTCTGCACTACCAGATGTTATAATGCAGGCTTTGTAAACTCAACTATCTACAAAGCCTAGACAGTAACATAAATCAGTAGCTCTATATCAGTAGCTCCATAATATGGTAAATTTATGACAAATATGGAGCTCTGTGAATCTGGAGAATGGATGTACTGTTTAAAATTTTTTTATTACATTTATTTATTTTTGAGAGACAGAGAGAGACAGAGCTTGAGCTGGGGAGGGGCAGACAGAGAGGGAGACACAGAATCCGATGCAGGCTCCAGGCTCTGAACTGTCAGCACAGAGCCTAACACAGGGCTCAAACCCAAGAACCGTGAGATCATGACCTGAGCCAAAGTCATCAGATGCTTAACCAACTGAGCCACCCAGGTGCCCCATGGATGTACCATTTAAATATGACTCCCTCTTCTTATGTTTACAGATTGATGCCATAGAAAATGCCAACTTAGCCCTGCCTGACACTTTCCTTTCCAGAAATCCTAGAAATCCAGATGTTAGCTACCCACTAATTTAAACTTTTTTTTTTTTAAGTAGTCTTCACGTCCAGTGCAGAGCTCAATGTGGGGCTCCAACTCATGACCCTGACAGCAAGACCTGAGCTGAGATCAAGCATCGGACATTTAACTGACTGAATCACTCAGGCGCCCCTAAACATTTTAAAGTGGGCCAAACGTTGGCAACCAAACAGGTTGGAAACCTGCATTGGGAACCAAACAGGTCTGTAGTCAATATTTGGCTCTCCAGCAGTCAGTTGACAGCCTCTATCAGACAACCAGAAGACTCTTATTCTGAGGCTAGCCCAAGAGCTTAGTCCATAAATGAAATGTATCGGGTTGCCTGGGTGGCTCCATCGGTTAAGTGGCCGACTTCGGCTCAGGTCATGATCTCTCGGTCCGTGAGTTCGAGCCCCGTGTCGGGCTCTGTGCTGACAGCTCAGAGCCTGGAGCCTGTTTCAGATTCTGTGTCTCCCTTTCTCTGACCCTCCCCTGTTCATGCTCTGTCTCTCCCTGTCTCAAAAGTAAATAAAACGTTAAAAAATTAAAAAAAAAAAAAAAAAAAGAAATGTATCAAACACAGCAGGAAAAAAAAACCAGCATTCTGCTTAAAATAATTTGATGGCTCTGGCTTCTGATTGGTGTGAAATGCAGCATTCTTCACTACCAGCAAGGCCCTGCATGATCTGGCAACTCCCCAAATCTCCAACTCTCCGCTCAGATACCTTCCTCTTTGCCGGCCACAGTCTACCCGGCTCTACTTTCTCAGAGGTGCTAAGCTCCTCCTTCTCAGAGAGGGGCACATCATTGCGTTAGCTTAGAATGTGCTTCCTCCTTTTCTCAACTGATAAACTCTTATCCATCATTTTTATCTTGGATTAAATGTCATTTAGGAAAATGACCTCCACAAGATGACATTATGTCCCCTCTTAAATGTCTGCCTCATGTCACTCTGCCTGTTTTCCTTTATAACTTCTCACTATGGCAATTAAATAACTATTTGAAGTTTTGGTGTATTTGATATCATCTGTCCCACTATTCTATAGCTCCATGGGGGCAGGGTCTCTCATCATGGAATAGAGTGCCTTCCACACAATAGGCACATGTTATTAGTTGAATAAATAGATGAAGCATTTATCTGTTCATAAATCGTGTATCACATTTCGCATTTCTTGTGAGATTTAAATAAGTTAGTCTATGTCATATGCTTAGCACATTAGGAATATAGTAGTTGCTCAGTTAATGTTAAATATTCTTATATGTATGTTTTCACTTCCATGGTTAGAAACAGAAAAGAAAAAGCACACTTTCTATTTTCTTATGTCATACATTGGGTTTCAAAAAAAAAAACAAAAAACAAAAAAAAACAGACCCTGAGGCAAGATTTTGTTGCAAAGTAAACTTTGGAGGTAAACCCGGCAGCAAGGCAATGGAGTGGGAAGGGAGGAAAGCCAATAAAGGGCTTTTTTTTTTTTTTTTGAGGTTTTTTTTTCAACGTTTTTTATTTATTTTGGGGACAGAGAGAGACAGAGCATGAACGGGGGAGGGGCAGAGAGAGAGGGAGACACAGAATCAGAAACAGGCTCCAGGCTCTGAGCCATCAGCCCAGAGCCTGACGCAGGGCTCGAACTCACGGACCCCGAGATCGTGACCTGGCTGAAGTCGGACGCTTAACCGACTGCGCCACCCAGGCGCCCCAATTTTTTGAGTTTATTTTTGAGAGAGAGAGAGAGAGCGAGAGAGAGAGAGAGAGCGCGCAGAGGAGGGGTAGAGAGAGAGACTCCCAAGCAAGCTCCGTGCTGTCAGCACAGAGCTGCACACGGGGCTTGAACCCACAAACCAAGAGATCATGACCTGAGCTGAAACTGACTCAGTCGGACAGTTAATGAACTAAGCCACCCAGGTGCCCCCAATAAAAGGCTTGTTAATTAGCAATTCACCACTGGGCTCAATCCTTCTAAAGACCTTTTAAACAAAAAGGCCACGTTAAATATACCCTCAGGTTTGCCCCATCCTTGAGCAAGACAGCTGGCTTATTGTATACAAACTTCTGTTTCTCGTTAGGTGGGAGTTGTTCCTGGGGGCAACTTTCACCAATAAAAAGCATCAAAAGAAACTCCTGAGGCTTTTTGAACTGATTGATTTTTGTCTTGTTTTTTGCTGGATGTCTGAAGGTGTTTTTTAAGAATCATATGTGCTTTCTTCAAAATAAGTGTTTGTTTTGCTACCATTATCCTAATACGTACAATATTTTTGTAAGGAGACTCAGTAATGTGTAGCAAACAAATACATGCCCTCTGACCCACATAAGTCTTCCTCAAGATGCTTTTCCTTAGGCAATAATTATGAAATATGCTAATACTTCCTTATTTTACAGATACACTAATTTTTGTAAAAATGTAAAGAACACTTAAAAATATGTAGAAAATAAAAGCTAGCAGCACTGCCGCAACAGTCATAAATAGTATTTATATCAAATATAAAATATTTTTAAATGAAATTATACTACTCATGTTGAAATTTTCCATACATTTTGTATGATGAACAATTCCTCACGGTTTTACACTTTTTAGTAAGTCTCATTTGCAATAATGGTGTAATTCTAAGACATTCTAAAGCGTATTTAAACATTACATGCCGATTTTTAAACAATTACGTAATACTCAGGCCCATAATATTCTGTCTAAGGCTAGATACACAGTAAGCACCCAATAAATGAAAAAAATAAGGCAAATGAAAGAGAAATACCTCAGGTTAGTTGTAGATATTTCCATTATAACGTTGTTGGTGCCAAGCATCCTCCAGAATACTTCAATGGTTTTCTTATGATGTACTTCCCTGCCTTCTTCCTCTTCTTTCTCCATACTTCATTGTTAAAAATTTGTTGACATGGTTTCCCACAAGGACCGTAGTCAAATAATCACTGAGATGTTTTTATTCAGCGATAAAATTTGTGGCACTGAGTATCTCACTGCTGTCCCAGTCCCAGAGCTTTCCCTGGAGACCATCTCCCATTTTTGTGTCCCTGCATACCAAGGCTGAGATGGCCACTGTTAGCATCAGTCCAGAGACACCTACATTCCTGTCCTCTTACTTCACACCTACTCTTCACATTCCCAACCTCCACTCTTAGGTTTCCATTCAAGGCTAATGATTTCATCTCTGCTCTGCTTCCCTTCTGGCTTCCATAGTAACAATTAAACTCTCCAATCAGTATTTGAATTTGCTAAATCTCTACCTTCTTAAAACAAAACAAAATTCTCCCCTTGATCTAAATGCTCTAATTACTGACCCATTGAGTTTCTATTCACAACAGAACATTTTGAGAGGACCCCAAGTTCTCACCTAATCCTCATCCCTCATTCACCCCTTAGCCCTCTGTAATCTGTTCCAGTGACCTCAGCAAGGCCCAGCCACTCCCTCATTTCAAAATTCGATCACAGCAGACAGCATTTTTCATTGTTCTTTGCTGCAATATCACAAATCTTGTTTTTTGCTTGTTTGCTTGTTTTATTTTGTTTAGTTTTATTTAGTTGTTTTCTTGTTGTTTTGTTTTATGGGCAGCCTGGCTTCTAAGTTCCCTCTGTGGCCTCTCCATGTCTGTATAGTTTATGGTGTCTTCCTCTGGTGCCCCTTAAATTTTGCTGGTCTTACGGATCTTTATGTCTCATTCTACACGCTTTGCTACAGTTCCAAAACTTCAACTCTTACTCATTTGTTAATGACTACAAAAGCTATAACTTTATTTCACAGGGCTCTTTCTCCTGAGCTCAATAAACACCTATTCATTCAAAAAATTCTTTAATGAGTGTTCACCATGAGGTAAGCAAATTGCTACATGCTAAGAACACAATGATGAACAAGGAATAAGAGCCTAAGTTTTGGTGATGAATGTAAACAACAAATAAATAAGCAAACAGATTTTTAAAAGCAATTTCTATGGTTAAAAGGACTAAAAAGAGACTAAGAAACTAGTGTGATCAAATAACCAGAGAGATGATGGTTAGTTTGGAGAAAGTAGCCTTGAAGCTGACAGAATATGAAATCAGGCAAAAATGCCTATTAAAGAGGATCCCGGCACGTACAAATGCTTTGAGGCAGGATAGAAGTTGGCATGTTTGAGGAACCAAATAGAAATTCATAAGTCTGAATATTGAAATTAGGGTAGGATAGGACATGAGGTTGAAGAAGTATACTAGAGCCATAAAAATCTTTGTAGCCCCAATCTCGAGTTTAGATTTTTATTTCAAAGGCAATGAGAAGCCACTGGAGCATTTTTAACAAGACAGAAATACATTAATAAAAAAACACTTTTTTTTAAGTACAACCAGGGAAATTGCAGACGTCATGAGCGTATAGCTTGCTGAAATTTTGTAAATTGAACACATCCATATAACCAATGTCTAGGTCTAGAAATGAAACCTTATTTCTATGTCAGATGTTCCCTGTGTCCTCTCCCAGACACTACCTGTTCCCTCCCCAAAATAACCACAATCTTGACTTCTAATGTATTCACGTAGTCTGTTTTTGTACTTTATATGAATGTAATCATACAGTATGTGCTATTTTTGTCTGGCTTCTTTCCCTCTACATTATGTTTTTGAACTTCTCCCTTGTCATTATGTCTATTGGTGTTTTTTTTGCGAAGAATTCTATTATATGAAGATTCCACAATTTATTTACCCATTCAACTGATGATGGGCATTTGAGGGCTTCCCAGTTAGGGGAAATTATTAATACTACTCCTATGAACAATCTAGAACATGTTTTTTGGCATGCCTCTGTTTTATGGGACTATACCTAACAGTAGACTTGGAGGTAATAATTAATGCATATATTCACCTTTAATTAGGTTCTACCAGTTTTCTGAAGTAATTATATTTGTGTGTGTGTGTGCATATTATATTTAACTTTTTACTTGGAAAATATTTCAAATATATGGAAGAATTGCAAAACATTTTAAATATCCTTTTACTTAGAATCAAATGTTGTTAACATTTCCCCCCATATTCTTGATCATTTGTTCTCTTTGCATACATGCATATTACATTTTCTTAAATTTTTTTTTTCAACGTTTATTTTTTTATTTTTGGGACAGAGAGAGACAGAGCATGAACAGGGGAGGGGCAGAGAGAGAGGGAGACACAGAATCGGAAACAGGCTCCAGGCTCTGAGCCATCAGCCCGGAGCCTGACGCGGGGCTTGAACTCACGGACCACGAGATCGTGACCTGGCTGAAGTCGGACGCTTAACCGACTGCGCCACCCAGGCGCCCCTACATTTTCTATACCATTTGAGAGCAAGTTACATAAACGATGGTCTTTTATTTCTAAATATTTTATTGAGTATTTCGTAAAATTAAGGATTTTGTTTTATATAATCATAGAACAGTTTTCTATTTTAGTAAATTTAACATTGATACATAATATTTTTCCTAATCTATTGTTGTAATTCTAGTTTTATGAATTTACCTAAAAGGACCTTTACAGCATTTCTTTATACCATTACAGGGTCACATAATGCGTTAGTTTTCAAATATTTCGGTCTCCTTTATTCTAAGTTCCTCTGTTCTTTAAGTCTTGTATGATATTGAAATTTTTGAAGGGCACAGTCCAACTTTTTAATAGAATATTTCTCACTTTTGAGTTGTCAGGTAATTATTCATTAGTTTCAGATTATGCATTCCTGGATGGAATACTGCAAATCTATGTTGTATACTTCACAGACTATTATACATAGAGACATACCATATCTATTTTCCCCAGCCAAGGTTGTCTGAACTATCATACTTACTAGTCTTTCCCTTGCTCCTGAAAAAAAAAAAAGTGCAGATATATTTTAAGATCATGCAAGTATCCAGCTCTTCACCAAAATCCACCCCCTCTAAATTTAGCTGAAATTGATAATTCCTGCTTAAACCAATGTGTACACTGATGTTTGAAAGATGATGGTTTTTGTAACCCTAACATTCTCTTTACATTTAGTAGACATCACTTAGCCCTTGCTATGCTTAGCCCTTGCTAAGCAAAAGCCCTTGCTATGCCTTATTCATTTATGATTGTAGGATATATACTTTATTTTAATTTTTTTAAATTAATTTATTTTTGAGAGACAGAGAGAGAGCACAAGTCAGGGAGGGGCAGAGAGAGAATGAGACACAGAATCCGAAGCAGGCTCCAGGTGCTGAGCTGTCAGCACAGAGCCCGACATGGGGCTTGAACTCTCAAACCATGAGATCATGACCTGAGCCAAAATTAGATGCTCAACTGACTGAGCCCCCAGGCACCCCTGTAGGATATAAATTTTAAAGAATAATTTTGGTTGCTGTTTAGAGTATGGTTTAAGTGGGGCAAGAGTGGAAGAAAGGGAGACCAGTTACCTGGGCTATGATGAGTTAAGGCAAAAGTCAAGATCTTAAATGAGAATGGTAACAAATAACATGGGGATAAATTGAAATAATGTTGGAGTTCAAATAAACAGGATTAGTTTCAATAAAAGGATGAGAAATAAGGAATCTCCCAGGTTTCAATCTTGAATTTCAAGATGGTGTAGCTATTGGAGAAAATTGGGAGAAAAGTAGGGTTGGGCAAAGATGGGATTGATTTTAGGTCTGCTAAATTTAAGGTGCCTCTCAGACATGAAAGTGGTCCTGTTAAGGAGGCAATTGCATAGTTTGTAACTCAGGATTTTGATCTAGATTGGAGATTTATATTTAGAAGCCAAGACCATATATAAGATATCTAATCATTGAGGTTTCACTTAGGAAAAGGAAAATGAGAGGGTCTAGGATAAACCTGGGCCCATTAGAATTGGGTAGAGAAGAAAGAGCCAGCAAAGAAATATTAGAAGAGTATCCAGTGAAGTAGAGAAAATTAGTAGAGTCATCCCTCTTGGAAATGCAGAGAAGAGAATGTTCTAAGAATAAGACAATAGCCAATTGGTGAAATATATTAAATTCTTCTGAGAGCTGTTGAAATATTCTGTTGGTTACATAGATACTGCCACTTAGATGTCCCATAAGATTCTCCAAAACGTTTGAGTCATCCTTGAGTCCTTTCTATACCCATTTTTACTCTATTAGGAAATTCCTCTGGGAGCACTGGGTGGCTCAGTCAACTGAATGTCCAACTCTTGATTTTGGCTCAGTCATGATCTCATAGTTTGTGGGTTCAAGCCCTGCACTGGGCTCTGCAATGACAGCGTGGAGCCTGCTTGGGATTCTCTGTCTCCCTTTCTCTTTGCTCCTCCCTCTCCCTCTCTGTCAAAACTAAATAAACTTAAAAAAAAAGGAAATTCCTTTGACTTTACTTTTGAAATATATACTGAATTCGACCACTTCTCACTATGTGTACTGCTATTCTTCCCATCTAAGCCATCACTATGATTCAAATGGCTAAATGTAATAGCTTCACAAATGGTCTCCATCTTTTTATGCCTTACCTCTCTTTGGTTATGCTCAACATACAACAATCCAGTGAAAAAGATAGTTCAGCTTATGCCACTCATCAGCTCTTAGAATAAAAGCCACAGTAATTCTCTAACTTCATTTCCTATTACTTTACTCCTCATTCTCTCTTCTAGCCACACTGGCTCTCCTAAAACATTCTAGCCAAACCTTCACCTCAAAACTTAAAAAAACAACAACAAAAAACTCCTTACATACAGATGGCAAATAAGCACATGAAAAGTTGTACCACATCTCTACCTATTAGGGAATTACAAATTGAACCATAGTGACATAGTGCCATACATCTACAGAATGGTTAAATAAGTTATAGTGACAATACCACATGCTGGCAAAGATGCAGAGAAACTGGATCACTCCTACGTTTCTGGTAGGAACGTAAAATGGTATGGTTTGGCAGGGTTTTTGTTTGTTTGCTTTTATAAAACCATACAGGAGTCTAGCAGTTACTCCCTTGAGCATTAAGTCAAGAGACATAAAAACTTAGGTTCACACAAGAAGTGGTGCATGAGTGTTCACAGCAGCTTTGTTCATGGGGTGAATGGTTAAATGGAGTGTGGTACATCCATACACAGAAAATTACTTGGAAAGAATAAAGTAGCAAATTATTGATTAAAGCAACCACTTGGATAAATCTCAAGGGGATCATGTTGAGTGAAAATTGTCAATCGTAAAGGTTATATACTGCATAATTCCATTTACACAACATTCTTAAGTTATTCAAAAATTCTTAAGTCATTCAAAATGATAAAGGTGGAGAACAGATTAATGACCACAAGAGGTTAGAATGGGAGCGATAACAGGAGGGACGCGGGTTTGGTTATGAAAAGGAAGCATGAGGATCTTCCTGGTAATGGAACTATTTGTTCTACATCTTTACTGTGGAGCTATTTATTCCCACACACATGACAAAACTGCATAGAACTCATTGTACACACACAAATCCATATAAACTTGGAGAAATCTAAATAACATCAGTGCATGGTATTAAGATCAATTTCCTAGTTGTGATATTGTACTATTACATGATGTTATGGGGCAGGGGAGAGTGAAAATTGGGTGAAAGATACACAGATCTTTCTGTGTTATTTCTTACAACTTCATGCGACTCTACAATTATCACAAAAGTTTTTAAAGTTATAAAAATTATAAATCTTTTATAATTGTGAAATATAATTATATAGAGAGTACATGAATTATAAATGTGCAGAAGAAAATAAAAGTAATTCCTTCCTTATACCATACATAAAAATCAAATTCAGATAATTTATAGATCTAATGCTAGAGCAAAACAATAGAGCATTTAGAAGATAACATACAAAAATATTTTAATAACCTTGGTGTTGGAAACTAATTTTTCTATAGGGCACAAACTTTAAGATAAACATAGAGATAAATCTGACTACTTTAAGAAGTATTTAGCAGAGCCTTGTTGTTTCTGGTCTCTCTCTAGAATGCCATTCCTCCGGAGCCCCCATGGCTGTCTCCCTCACCTTCTTTATTTAGCTTTCACCCTGTCAGTGAAGCTTTTCTCAGCTACCCTATGCAAAATTGTAATGCCTCCTCCCTGTTACTGTTCACATTTCCCACCTTTCTTTCCTACTTTTTTCCCCCTCCTTAACATTCAACTCATTTAATATGGTGAACTTCCTTGAGGACAGAAAAGTTTGTCTTTTTTATTATAATGCTATATTCCCAGCACTTAGTCCAGTAATTAAGTGGCAAATAGTAAGCACTAAACAAACATGAGCTAATGAAGAAATCTTCTAAGCCTTCCCTGGCTCTTATTTTCTGCTTTCTCGAACACCCAGTGCTCAAACAGAAACCTGCGTGCCATATTAGATAATCCCCCCACTTACACTTCACATCCAGCCAAGTCCTACAAATGTTTTGAAAATGTTTCTATCCACCTCAGCTCACACCCCTTAGTTCAGGGTGCTGTCATCTCTGACCTGGCCTACTGCAGCCACCTCTTACTGGCCTCACCCTATTTTTCTCTCCTGGGTTATGATCCTTTCACAGCAGGCCAAGTGGTATTTTTTAAATACCAACTAAGTAACCATCTTTAATTCAGTGTCTCCCATTGTCCTCAAGATGAAATGCAAGTTCTTTAATGTGATTCCAAATCCCTTCATTTCTCCATTCTCCAGCCTCATCTTTAGCCCATTCCTGTAAAATTCTCTCCTCTCCTCATCCTCCCCCTGGCCCCAATACTATATTCTTCCTCATCCCCTTATCATTGCACTCAGCACATCTCTACTGTCCCTTCAGGTGTCAACCTATTTCTTTCAGGTCATCTTCCTGTTCTACTTGATGCCCTGGTTGAGTTCTTTCCCTCTTTCCCTGACAATGCGGACAGAGTAACCTGTACTTCCACCATGACACTGTTTTTAAAAATGTGTATTTATTTATTTTTGAGAGAGAGAGAGAGAGAGAGAGAGAGAGAGAGAGAGAGAGAGAGGGAGAGAGAGAGAATCTCAAGCAGGCTCCATGCCCAGCATGGAACCTGATGTGGGGCTCAATCTCACGACCATGAGATCATGACCTGAGCTGAAATCAAGAGTCAGACACTAAACTGACTGAGCCACCCAGGCACCTGATACACCATGACACTTTATATCACACAACATTTAATTTCCTGGAGACTTGTCTGTGTGTGTCCCCTGCCAGATGTAAAGAAGATGACGGTAAGGACCTGACTATCTTGGCCTTGATCCCAGAAGAATTTCTATAGCTGTCCAAACTCCTGCAATATGTTATATGTATATACGATATATGTATATGATATATGATATATATGATATATATATAGGCTCAGCAAATATATGTTGAAGGAATAGTGCCTTTCCTTCTCCATAGTAACCCTGACTTTACAATAGAGATAATCAAGTGATAATAGAGTATGAAATAAAAAAAAAAATACAGAGAGAGCTATGGTCAGACTGTGAGTCTTTAAGTTCCAGGTGTTGAATGTAAGTGTTAAATCACTAAATGGTACACCAGAAACTAATATTACACTGTATGTTAACTAACTAGAATTTAAATCAAAACTTTAAAAAGAAATAGAGCACTATGTTCAGAATATGAGTCTTTGTGCAAATAACTGCAGGAACATATGCATTTAGCATGGTCAGGATATTTTCTAGAAATCACTCACAACTATAAGGTTGAAAATTCTTATCATGATGAAGATTATTAAAAGATGATAGCAATGCAACAGATTGATAGGGCTCTTTTTCTTCCATGTTTCCTCAGTATTATTACTTTCAACACCTGAGAACAGACACAAATGTAGACACAAAATGTTAATGATCCTAAAATTTCCATTTCAAAACATCCAGATCCTGTCTATTTCTGAGAAAAATCATTTTGAATTTATGCAGAAGCGTAACTTATTTGAAATACATCTCACATTAGTAGATTCAAACTAACATCTAAATGTCAAATAGTGTTGCTATTTCTGATTTTTATGAACTCTGAAAAAAAAATCTATGAATGCTTGCAAAACAATGACCACCTCAAATTATGTAGGTTTCTTCCATTATTTGTCCTTATCGTTTCTAATTAGTTATTCCAGAAAGTATGAGCAGAACTTAATTCAGTGTAATTCATAACTGCTGCTAAGAAGGGATGTATTAAATGTAGACCCTTTCCAAAATCACATTTCTCCTATGAAGTGCAATACTTCTTGTATGCTGAATATGGTGGCAGAATTAAAGGCAAAAGTTACGCTATATATTCCTGAATATGGAATAAAACTGCTCTTAGATCCTGAGCTCACTCTACAGTCAGTGTTTCTAATATCGAATAATCACAGGGAAACATATGATGACAGCCCTGACAATCACTGAGGAGGATGTGGTGAAAGGGGTACACTTAGGCACATATGGTGAGAACTGCCCCCTATTCAGGGCTTCTAGAAATTGATATGCTCCCAGATTGCCAAAATTGCAGGGTGTAATCTCCCTCTGGAGTCCACGGAGTTTCCTGTGGGAGATTCAGGCCACTTACAAAGGAGAGGCTGAATGGACAAGAGTCATACAAGTTGTTTGATGGTCACAGAAAGTGAGACATTCTTTTATCTTTCAATGGGTGGGGGTATTCTGCATGGAGAATTGTTAGCAGACCATGGCAATGCAAATGGTTACCCAAGAGCATCAGCTTCCCCAGAACAAGGATCTTAGTCACTAAAACTATTAGAAATTGTGTTTTCACTCCTAGCTATGAGTCTAAGCTATACACTGACATACTAGAAGAGAACTTTTAAAGTAGCATTTAGGGGAGGTGGACTGAAATATACTAAAATATACTTTATAAAGGATTATGGTTTTCAATGTTCACTATTATTCTCAAACAGAAATTCTGCAGGTTAAAATTAGTGCTGCTTAAGATTCCTCATGGATGAGTTCAATTATTTCTCCTACAGTTGGTATTGGGACAACCAAGCAGTGTTAAATTTAAATGAAAGTTATACATGTTTCTGTATGTGTGTATATGTGACTCAAGTATAACACATAGGACAAGGACTGCTTACGAAATTCCATGGAAATTTGGGGCACTTGGGTGGTTCACTCGGTAAAGCATCCAACTTCGGCTCAGGTCATGATCTCACAGTTCATGGGTTCGAGCTCCGCATTGGGTTCTGTGCTGACAGCTCAGAGCCTGGAGCCTGCTTCAGATTCTGTGTCTCCCTCTCTCTCTGCCCCTCCTCCACTCATGCTCTGTCTCCTCTCTCTCTCTCTCTCTCTGTCTCAAAAAATGAATAAACATTTTAAAAAGAAAAAGAAATTCCAAGGAAATCCAAATGTTTTTATTGTCATGAAATTCTGAGGGAATGACAGTATTTCCAGAAACATCTCATTCCCAGCAGGAAAGGGTATGGACAGACTCACAGAGCCAGGAAAAGGAAAGTCCAAAACACAAAAGCAAATATAACTAAACGGACATTTTGTCCAAATGGTAGATACATGGAAAATACTATCAAAGAAGGAAACTTGGTGAGTTAGACTTTATTATAACTGACAATAAAATAAAAGTTGGACTTTGTTTTTTTTTTGCTCTATTTCTCACTATCTCAATCATAATAGTCTTACAACATTTTAACTATAAATATATAGGTATATAATATACATGTGCATTTATACACATATACACATATAAGTTTATATGTACATATATATTTTTAAATATAGAATCTCACTGTTTTGAATTTACAAAATATTAAAATTCATTTTCCTCCAAACGGTTGGAACACAAGCTACTCTGATTAAGTAAATGCTATATTTGGCTTAACTGAGATTTATTATATATAATGTGTGATATATCCAGTTTCAAAGACTGAATATGGTAAATAAACACAATATACTTATAGCCTAAATATCTTTAATCCCTTTTTGGATGATTTAAAATATGCTTGTATGTCTTCCAGTAAATGTGATTTTAAAATAATTAATATTAACAAAATGAAAATATTTCCATATTTGAAGCCTGAGTGCATTATTCATCTTTATATTTGAAATTGGCCACTGTACAAATTGTGGTTGTTCAAGAGGTGATCTCCTAACTTCAGATTTCTCAAGTACAGTCTTTAACATTTTTCTTTCTGCCTTTGACTATTTATTGTCCTCTCACAAATCTATTACAAAAGTCAGGACATTTTTAGAAAGGAAAACAAAACATAAAATACTATCTACAGTGTATAACATATATTGGGTGTACTATATTCCTCATTTTATAGACAATAAAATTCAGTTCTGATAGTCTAGATGCAGAAAGTTATTAAGTGGTAGATTCTTAAACTATCAGGACAGACTGAAAAGACAATTATTTTGTTCTGTAAAATGAGCCAATAAGTAATTTTATACTAACTTGGAAGTTTAAAAGTCAGAAAAATTACTGCTAAGCTTAAATAAAATGGGGTTCTCTAAGTAGTAATGAAATATTTCTGAAACAGGGACATTTCCAGAGACTTGGCATTCCTAGCAAGACTGGGTGAAAACCCAACCAACAGAGCTAAGACACAATAACCACAAAGGTGACAGCATGAGTCAGGATTTGAACCCAGGCTCTCTGGCTCCAGAGTTCACAACCCACAAGCAGTGTTCTTTGATGCCCTATTGATAGTCAGTCTTGCAAATTACCAGAAAAGATATTGAAGTGGTTGGTAAAAAAAAAAAAAAAAATCCTTTACACTATTGATCAGAATTATATTTGTGAACTCCCTGCTCTGAGAAAAATCTCATTCTCTTCATACCACAGACTATTTATTGGCAATCAGTCACAATGTTATCTAAACTGATGAGGGAAAATAGTTACATAATATTAATAACAATCTGCTAATCCAGTTAGGTATCTACACAATATGATACTTCTATAAATAGAAATATCCTATATAATTTGTTAAAAAATAAAGGCATTTAAATTTTTAAATGTTTTTATTTATTTTTGAGAGACAGAGCACAAGTAGGTGAGGGGCAGAGAGAGAGGGGGGCAGAGGATCTGAAGCAGGCTCTAGGTTCTGAGCTGTCAGCACAGAGCCCCGACATGGGGCTAGAACTCTCGAACCACGAGATCATGACCTAAGCTGAAGTCAGATGCTTAACCAACTGAGCCACCCAGGTGCCCCCTAAAATAAAGATATTTTAAAAAGAAAGGCATATACATTTGAAATAGTAACTCCAAATGGTTCAGTATTAACTAATAGATAACAATGAGTTCTAATAATTATATTAACTGGCTGAATATAAATGCTAAGTGTAAAGGTCTTGGAGGTGATTTATTCTCTTATTTAGATAAACATTTCCCTAAAATATTAATTACATTATGAATTTTCTCTACAAGCTTGTTTAAGATAATTCACACACAGAGACTCCAAGCTCACTGTATTGTGAATTACTTTAAATTCCACATTATAAGGATTCCAATTAGCATTTTCTTTTAGGTAACTTAACATAAATATGTGTATAATACAGATTGGGAAAGATTTATAATTTTTTAGCTCTTAGAAGGAAAAAACTCAATCAAAAATAGTATAATGATGCCCCTAGATAATTATAATGAAGTAATAACTGACCTTAGCCGTGTACTAAACTGTGACATCTTGAATTCAGTTGCCAATATAAACTACAATTACCAAATCACTCTGTAGTTTAGAAAATCAAACCATATTCTTTCCAGCTATTCTTCTGGCTTGGCATTACCTTCTAAATTTCAGGCTTACCCAGGTCTGCTGTGGTGTAGCAACTGCCTACATTTATTGACAAGCAAATATTTTCTGATCTGTTGCCACAAAGGAAGGATCACCCAAACTGGGAGGCCAGAATAAAATTGAAATCCTGTCAAATGTCCAATTCTCAGCATGACTTATTATTTCGTATTGTCATTTTCTGTACCCACAGAGTTAAGTCTCGTTAATTTTAGCACATTTAAAAGAATCCTAAATCATGGGTTTAAAACTAATGGGGCTGAACAGACATTTATTTATCCTGCAAAGCAGGCCAATAAACAATTTTATGTTTCCAAATGCCAATTTGGAAGTTTGAAAGTCAAAGAATGTATTGCTAATTTTAAGTAAAATGGATCACTTCAAGTAGGCAGAAAAACAAACATACACGCACAGAAAAAAGGTTCTTGCATGATCCATGTGATGACCATTTTTACTGATGAGATGTAATAGGAAGTAGAGAGCTTCCGTTCTTTAGCTGCCATTTAGATGCAAGGTGTTGGGGAGGGTGAGAAAAAGGCGTGGACTTGTCTGCATTACCTCAGTTCTTAGGTCTGAAACAAACTCCATGCCTAAAAACAATAGTTTGAGCTGATGGTCCCAAACTTTATTGTGTTTACCTGGTATGGTGAACTCGCCTGCTGTTTGCACTTAAATCTTTTCTAGTGTGCACTTCAGTCATTAACATATCAAGGTTAGAGAAGAAAACAGACAGTGAACATTGATTCCCTTAAATGGAGTTCTCAGAAAGTCGAGAATTTACCAAGCCAGGCATATTTTCAGTCTTCATAAGGAAAGCTTTAATTTACAATCACTGTGAAACCCCATGATTCACTAAAATAGTACATTGTCAAAAGTACCAAACTATTGGGAAAAAGATGTTAATGTGATGATATTTCTAATTTTAGTCTATCCCTATATTACAGTCCTATAGCACCTTTCCTCCAAAGAGATCAGGATGTTTTATATTTAGAAAAAGACGGAAATGCAAATCAAAGTGAAATTTCCCCCAGAATTATGTTGAAAGATAAAGAGTCATAAAGAGAGAGAGAGAGAGAGAGAGAGAGAGAGAGAAGTAAAGGGCATTAGAAAAAAATAGAAACATGAGCAATAGGAATCCATGCAGGTCCTGGCAAGTAGTCTGATTTAAGTGTTATGTTTTTATACTCTCTAAATTTAATAGTGATGAGAGACAACAGATACTGTCTAAGGGAGACCTCAGGTCTGGTCCAATCTAATGTATCTTCATGTAACACCCTCATTTGGCCATTTCTATCATTCCCCAGGATCTTTAAGGCTTAGTTCATAATTTCCCTTGGAGAATTATAAAATATCCAGGCTTGTCTCATGAGTTTGTTTTGCACATGTGATTTGGTGCCTGATGACAGTGGTAGGGAGGGTCACTCAGAGAGTAAGTACTTTGCAGCTATTACTGACATCTTTAGGAATTCAGGTATTTCTCAGAAGCTATGGGCTCTATACCAGACTTACACCATTGGGGTATGGTAAGAGTTTTGTGATGTCAAAAGATGGCAGTGAAAAACTTCTAATAATTCAGAAATACCTAAATATAAATTTCATTTTTGCTTATCTAATGGAATCTGTATATAGACATGCAGTCTGAATTAAGATGGCCTATGTTCAAATCACGCCACATTAACATTTGCTAATTACTGCCTGAATTACTTTGGGCAAGTTATTTAACCTCTCTGTGCCCCAGTTTGCTCACCTGTTCAAGGGGGCATAAGACATATCCTATCTTATAGGCTGTTGTGAGGTTTACTGTGTGGCACATAGATGCAACTCAATAAATGTATGTATTAAATGAATAGGAGACATTTTTTGTTCTGTCTACTAATAACAGTGAAGAAGTTTGACTCATTGTCTCTTGACAACACTCTATGCTCTGTCTCTGGCATCTAGAGCTCATCGTTTGGGAACTATGACTATAGGACCCTCCTCAGGGAGCTTTGGAATAAATCCTGACACAAGTACAAGTTTATAGGGATATTTTGAGAAACAGTAAAGGGGGACAAGCCATAATGTTAGACAGATCTTGATAACCACAGAGTTCCACTGTTTAACATAGACCTGTAGAACGCACAAATATAGTAAAGAAATAAATATAAAAACAGTAACTGTTCATTTTTATCTTCTACTCAGTGAGTTCTCATAGTACTTTGAAGGCACAGATTCAACTGTCACAAAAATAACAGCTGAACCTACGTTAGGTTTCTTCAGAGGACTACAAAAAATTTCCAACAAGAAGCTATATACATTAAAATATTATGAAATCTATCATTTTGACGCCTTAGGATAAGTAGAAAATTTTGATGAAGTTTCTTAAAAGAACTGGACAACACCGCCAGTAGCTTAGGAGAACTCCTTCACATGTTTCCCAGCATCAGGGCTCAGAGCACTAAGTCACACAACACTCTAGAGGCCCCGTGAACCCAACAGAAGGCACTAGGCTTTGGGGTTTCATCTTAAACTCTGCACCAATCTAGAATGAGGCTAACCTCACATAGAACAGAAACATCAAAAGGGCTTCCAGTTCATAACACAACACAGTAAATCTTCCATTTTGAATTCTTATTGTAAATAGCAAAGTCTTGACACTTGAAGATTTATCATTTCTATTTCTTAATTATGCAGATGCCAAGAAGTAGACCTGAACTGATTCAGAGAATCTGCCCCATGGAAAGGTATCAAATTTGTTCAAACAGGTAAAGAACACTTATGAATATTCAGGTGTCTGCTCAACCATCTACAAATCCCTAGTTAACATAAAGTTTTGTGGGCAATAACAATTTTTAAGCAGTATTTCTAAACATATACCTTCTGTTGGAAAAGATAAATAATAAATTGTTATCTTTACCATCTGGTTAGATGCTGTGATTTAAAACCTGGACTCCTGTGCTTTCTAGTTGAGATTTTCCTTATTCTATTCATTTACATCCTCATCTCAAAGACTTTCCCAAGATTAAATGAACATTGTGAATCCTCTAACAGGTTCTGTCAGTCTGGCTGCCCTCCTACATGCGGAGTCAGCACTTTGAGACTGGCATTTTTCTTCATTGATTGATAAGCGACACCACTTTCCTGGGTTCCCAGTCAGAGATATAGGAACAGACAGTCCGGCTACGCCATGGAGATTTACACACACACACACACACACACACACACACACACACACACACCATTTAACTGAAGTTAGTTCTTTTTTCAACTAGGGAAGCAATCTAATAAAAAATATAAAGCTATAACATATTTTACATATCTAACGGTTCTGTATACATAGAGACAACTGAGTTTTTCTACCCTTGATTCCAGCAGCTTGTACCCACTCATTCATTCATTTACACAGTCAATAAATGAGTACTTATCAGGCATTGAGTGCTATGGATGCTATAGGAGCTCTAATCTCGATGGAGGAGGTTTTTGAAAAGACAATAAAACATGCCGTATTGTTAAAGCGCATGGAGTAGAGAGGTTTGAACGATTAACTCCGTTGGGGGAAGCTCTGGAAACTTCATATAAGGAGTGATATCTGTTCTAAGTCTTAAGATATTAGCACAAACTACAAATTTAGATTATATTCTAGTTATCTTGCAGCTGCTGGTGATTTTAAAATTTGAGAATGACAAGTTTACCTCTGATGTTTTAAAGGCAGTAATTCTGAGTGTTCTTTTGGACTGGAGTTCAGAGTGAGACTCTAGAGACTGGATACAACAAAATTAAAAGAGATCAAGAAAGAAAAGCTTAGAGTTCCCAAATAAGAGAGTGGCAGAGAAGGTTTGGTCACATATTGAATGTTTTAAAGATAATAATTTATATGACTGTTGATTACCATTATAAAAAGTTACCACTTAATGGAATTAATGTATGTAAAAATAATTGAGTTTATCTGTTTCACTTTAATTTTGCTGCCTTATATTTAAAGGCAACTTACTCTTTAAAAAAAAAGTTTACTTATTTGAGAGACAGTGCATGCGTATCTGTGACCACATGCACCTGCATGCATGAGCTGTGGAGGTGCATGAGAGGGGTAGGAGCAGAGAAGAAGGAGAAAGAGAATCCCAAGCGGGCTTCACACTGTAAGTATGGAGCCTGATGCAAGGCTCAAACCCAGGAACCGTGAGATCGTGACCTGAGCCAAAGTCAAGAGTCTGACACTTAAACGACTGAGCCACCCAGGTGTCCCAAAATGCAACTTATTCTTGCTTTCTCTATAACCTTACCTGTCACTTATTTCTAAATACACATCAGTTAGATTTCTGAATACACCATTATATTTTAACTATTTCAGGAATTGCCTAATCTCATGGGTGCTTTATAGACCTTTTCCATACCTGCTTGTGGCATTTGATATGGTTGACCATTTACTCTTCTCGAACTCTGTTTTCCTCTGGCTTCAATGTCATTATTCTTTCATGGTTATTATCCTACTCTTCAGACAACTTTTTCCTCAAGGTTCCACGTTGCCTTCTCCTCATTATCTCTCTCCTTAAATGCTGCTTTTTTCGCGGTTAGGTTTCTTCCCCAGCCCCTTCTTAGTTGGCCAAGCTATTTCATTCACTTCGTTGTTACTAATCATTATGTATCTGGTGATGACTCCAATTAAACATCTTTCAACAAACACTTTCTAAGCACTTATCTTGTGCTAAGCTCTATGCTACACGCTAGGATTTTGTGATAAATAAATCTAGCCTCTTTCCTCAAGGAATAAACTGCCATTCACTTTAAAGACAAGTGGGAAAAGCTCAATAGCAAGATGTGATGCGATGACAGACAAAAATTATGTTTTGTAAGGGATACAGGATGGGTAGAAGTTGGTCAAGAAAAGAGATCCATTCCTGGCAGAGGAGATAAGGGAAGAGTAGAACCACTCTATGCCTTGAATTTTATCCTTTATCAGAATTCAGGCAGGATAGAGAGTGGCAAGTTGTAAAGAAGGTGGGGTTCAGATGAAGCAGAGCCTTGTAGGACTTGTTAAGAAGCTGAGATTTTATCTTATGGGTCATGAGGAGCCAATGAAGTGGTGATCACTCCACCAGGTATGCAAAGGAATGATTAGAAGGGGGCAATACTAGAGCCAGGGATTTATTAGGATGCTGCTGCTTGATAGTTAACATGAAAGACAATAAAGGCTGAATTAATAGATCTGTGATAGTGGGATGGAGAGAAGGGGACAGTTTCAAGGAGTATACAGCAGATAAAAGCAACAGAATCTAACAGTTGATTTGATAAGACATGAGGAAAACAGACCATCTGGGGAATCGGCTAGGTCTCCTTAATATTTGTGGTACCACCAATACAGGAATTAAAAGTTTATTTATAGCATCACTGGGGAAGGGCACAAGACACATAAGGAGTTCACTCCTGGACATGAACCATTTTAGAAGGTGATAAGATATTGGAACCAGGAGGTGAATCCCTGGTTCTAGCATCCATGTTCTCAACTACTCTACCATACTGGTTTCCACATATTTGCAGTAAATGAGTCAATGAAAGGTACTGGCATCAGTCAGGGACAGCATGTGAAGTGATATAATTAGCAGATCAAGGACAGTGCCCCTGGAAACACCCCAGTCAGTATATGTGGGAATAAGATAGAAAGAAGTCCAGGAAGAAGACAGAGATTGATGGACTAACGACTCCAGTGTCATGGAAGGGGGTATATGGTTTCTCAAGGAAGAAGGAGTCAGCAATGAGGCCAAAGCTACATCTCTAGGTGCATTCTGTATCGTCAGCTCCAAATACAGGTTACAATTCCCTCAGGACCTATCTACCTAATGTTTTTTAAGCATCTCAAACTCAACCTGCCTCTAGGCATCATACCATCCATTGCATCCCATATTTCAGGCCAGGGTTTCATTACCTCCACTGGAAATGGGCATTTCTGGACTGGGTAATTATTTTTGTTGTGTGGGACTGTCTTTGTGTATTGTTAAGATGTTTAGCAATAACCCAGGCCTCTGCCCAGTACATGTTCATAGCACTCTTTCCCTGAGTTGCAACAACCCAAAACGTCACTAGAAATTGTCAAATATCCCCTGGGGCAAATAACAGCCAATTGAGACCCATTGTTCCAGTCCCATCCAGATAATTTGTCATTCTCTACAAAATAGAGTTTTGCACATACCATTCTCTGGAGTGGTTTTCTCCCTACTTTCCTACTATCTGTTTGCCCAGTACCCAGGTTGAGTGTCACCATGACAGTAAACCTCTTTGGTGGTGCCACAGTACCTTCCATGCAATACTTTTATTCCACAAATAGCATTTTACTACAGTTATATCTGTGAATTTGTTTTCCTCAACTGGACTCTTACAAGTTCCTCCAGACCTGGCACATAGAAGTTATTCAATAATATTTGCTTAAATAAATGAATGAAAGAAAATAGTTGTATTTTTTTATACAAATGGAATACTAACACTTTTGATTAAAGTTTTCCCATGAGAGGTTATCTTTTAGAAGCCAAGAAAGTATTTCTGACGAATTATTTTTTGTTGTTTATTTTTAGGGTGTACTTTAGTTTTCTGTATCAATATATTTCTTATTGAGCCAATATTGGTATCTATCCTGGCTATTTTAATGTCTTATTAAATTTATTAATAATGATAAATTACATTTAAGAATCTAATTATATTAAATTTAATAATATAAAAATATAAGCATATTAATTATTTTAATCACTTTCAAAATTATCAATTATTTTAATGGGATATTTTATATAGATTTTACTATTTTAGAGGGTGTGTATAGAAAACATGTACAGGATTTTCATGCAATATTTTCAATGTTCTTAACAACAGGAGATTATCTGTCTACATATCATTTTTTATCAGGGAATCATGAAACCATCTCATTTAGGAAATCCCTACATGTTTTAGTGTGGAAAGTAAATGTGGTCATTCCCATTCTGTATTTGAAGAAATAAAATGCAGTATTTTTTTTCCTAGAAATTTCTTGACAATCCCGATTAGCACTAGGAGCACCTATCACACGCTTACGGTCATGATGCAAAGCTGCTGGAAATACTAACTGGCATAACCAACCTTAGTGGACTGGGTATCAACTCTGTGGGAACATATTGAGAAGAATCCAGCAAAGCTGCTGGAAATACTAACTGGCATAACCAACCTTAGTGGACTGGGTATCAACTCTGTGGGAACACATTGAGAAGAATCACATGTGGAATTGGTTGTCAGAGAACTTCATCAGATATCAGATTCATACTGAGCTCATATAAGTCTTCCTCACTCTAATAATTTTAATACTTTATCTTATAGACATAGGATTCGTAGGATTCCATTAGGATTTGTGGTAAAAGTTAGAGAACCCCAAATGCTCTCAAGAGAAAGTTACTGGTATGTGTGTTTTTCTAAACATACAAAAGAAAGTGCCTCTTATTAAATAAGATACATAACTTCTTCATAATCCCTTTTGCGGTGTTAAGTCTGGGAACATGGATTCATCACCAGGGAACCACTATAATAGCATTGAGTCTTAAATCCTAAATTACAAAATTCTCAACAAATAATAAGGTTGAGTCAGTTGGCAGTTACAGGAATACAACAGGAAATAGCACCTGGCATGCACTAAAAAAAATTTTTTTTTCAATGTTTATTTATTTTTTGAGAGAGAGACAGAGCATGAGCAGGCAAGGGGCACAGACAGAGGAAAACACAGGATCTGAAGCAGGCTCCAGGCTCTGAGCTGTCAGCACAGAGCCTGACATGGGGGCTGGAACTCACAATCTGTGAGATCATGACCTGAGCCAAAGTCAGACATTCAACCGAATAAGCCACCGGAAAGGTACCCCGACATGCACTTTATGATATGCAGATTGAGGCCAAATCCTTAGTTCAACTTCACTAGTAGAATGGTGATTAAAGGTGCCCATCAAATTAGCAAAATTTTAAAGGGAAAGTGCATTTAGGTTGTGGGAACTATAAACCACTGGGATATTTTTTAGAATAGTAATCTGGTAAGGGTGCCTGCATGGTTCAGTTGGCTGATCAACAGACTCTTGCTTTTGGTTCAGGTCATGATCTCACAGTTCAAGCCCGAAGTCAGGAGGCTCCTAGCTAATAGCACAGAGCTTGCTTGGGATTCTCTCTCTCCCTCTTTCTGCCCCTTACCTGCTTGGGTGCTCTCTCTCTCAAAAAATTAATAAATAAACTTAAAGAAATAACAGGGGCATCCGGGTGGTCTCGATTTCATCTCACGTCACCATCTCTTGGTTCGTGGGTTTGAGCCTCATGTCAGGCTCTGAACTGTTAGCTCTCTGCCCTTCCCCACTCGTCCTCTCTCAAAATAAATAAATAAATAAACAAAACAAAAAATATAAATATACTTTAACCTAGTCTTTAGTTCCTACACTCAATTTCAATGTGTATGTTGGGGGTGGGGGAGCTTCCCATACAACACCAACCAATTCCAAGGACATCAACAGAGTGGTGAGAATTCAACTCAATTTTGACTGACACTATCTACCTGGATATAGTGTCCGATTTCACAGTTTCAGGGTTCAGTCCCACAAGATTGCCCCCACTTCCCATTCCACTTCAAGTGCCAGTCACATCCAAACTGTTGCTTGTGCTTCTGACAAACTAGCTACAAATTGAAGGTTGCAACAACCTCAGGATGCCAATTCCAAGCCCAGGTTGTTACCTGCACTTTTGACCAAATGGTTAGTTTCGAACAACCTCCTCCTTAGGTTCAATTAATATGCCAGAGTAGTTCACAGAATGCAGAGAAACATGTTACTTCCTAGATAACCAGTTTATCATAAAATACACAACATGGGAACAGCCAGATGGAAGAGATGCATAGATAGGGCAAGATAACGGGAAAGGGCGAGGAGCTTCTATGCCCTTTCTAGGCATGCCACTCTCCCCCACACCTCCACGGGTTCACCAACTGGGAAATTCTCCAAATTTTGTCCTTTTAGATTTTTATGGAGATTTCATTACATTAGCATGATTCATTAAATCATTGGCCACTGGGATTGACTCAACTTCTAGCCCTCTCTTCACTCTGGATATTAAGCATGTGTGTGTGGGAGGGGGGTGGATACGTGTAGATGTGGGTGTGAGGGTACTGAAAATTACAACCCTCTAATTCTGTGGTTGGTTCCCCAGCAACCAGCTCCCTTACAGGACACACCCAAGGGCTTTCCAAAAGTTACCTCATTAACAAAACAAAAGACACCTTTATAGCTCTTATCACAGGAAATTCCAAGGGTTTTAGGATCTCTGTCCCAGAAATGAGGTCAAAGACCAAATGTATACATTTCTCATTATAAATCACAACATCACACCTAGAAATCCCACTAGTTACTTGTGAGAGAAAGATGAGAAATCTTTTCCACAGAAACGAAATTATCAGTATGTATCGACCTACAAACAATGATGTTTATCACAGCATTTTCTTTTGCAATGCCAAAAAATTAGAAACAATTTGAATGATCACCCATGGGGAGTAATTGAATAAATTATGCTGTGTCCATAATCTTATGCAGTGATGAAAGACACTAAAAGAATGCATCAGATAGGTCTACTACTCTGGAATGTGTTCGCGTTTTATTATAAAGAGAGAAAAGTAAAGTTGTAGATCAATGTGCATATGTGATTTCATTTTATTTAAAAAAAGGAAAAAAGAAACAAAGAGAAAATTTCATATATTTGTATACACATACCTATATGTATGTATATATTTGTATACACATACCTATACATATGTGCATATTTGTATAAATATCTGTACACATTTGTATAAGTATAGAGATAGGTGTGGAAGGAATAACTAGGTGAGGAAGAGAAGTAGATATAAGTGGAGAGATGGAGAGACTAGGAAGTTATTGTACATACATATTCCTTGTGTTATATATATAATATATACATACAGGTATATATGTGCAGTTGGACTTGTTACGAGAAACAGATATTACTTTCAAAATTTGAGAGTCTATTTAATATAAAGGTTTTAAAAAAATACAGTAACAATAACAAAATCATTTCCATCCCTGAGATCAGCTAACACATATATAAAAAAAGGACTAAAAATGTGTATGACAGAAATTTAGAAGTAGTAGAAAACAATAAAAATTCAACCCCAAGATAGTGGTAACTATAGCGATGAGGCAAGAGAAATTCCGTCTTAGTTTTTGCAACAACATCAGGAAAATCTACAAGAAAATCAAGAGGCTGAATACTTAAGTTGACATAGTTTTTTTCATTTCTGATGCTCTTGTACTAAATTTTGTATTATGTTAAAGAAATAGAATTTGTAAAGTTAAGCTGAAGTTAAATTCACAGAGGTCAAGGTTTGGGCCAGTGATCTATCAGTCTGGAACTAGTTATTTAGATAGAACTATCAAAGGAAATAATTCTTGAGTGATACACAACAGTAAGGATTCAAGAGCTAAATGTTGTGATACGGACTTTTAATGCAATATCAGAATGTAGGAAGCCAGTGAAACCTGGAAGAAGGAGACTGGAGATAGTACAGATCAGCTAGGGGAGTCAGCAGGGCATGACAGAAAAAGGAATGTGGGGGTGCCTGGGTGGCTCAGTTGGTTTAGTGTCGGACTTTGGTTCAGGTCATGATCTCATGGTTTGTGAATTCAAGCCCCGCATCTGGCTCGTTGCTGTCAACTTGGAGCCGGCTTCGGATGGATCCACTGTCTCCCTGTATCTCTGCCCCTCCCCTACTTGTGTACTCTCTCTAAAAAACAAATAAACTTAAGAAAAATGTGCCCAGTGGAGTAAGTAGGCTGGAGTAAGTGGGGTGACATCTGAAAAAGGAGAAGACCAAGATCAAGGAGTGGAAAGAAATACGTGAGCAGGAGAGGAACAGGTGGACTAGAAGATTAAAATGGCCCTGGAATGCCAGGTAGAAGAGTTTAGGCTTGATTCGATAGAAAACTGGGAGCCTGTGAAGATTTTTTTTAAGGAGAGTGATGTGCTCTGGAAAGAGACTATGTCTGGCTATGTACATAACAGAGGAGAGGATGAGGGAGCTGTGCTATTGAAACATTCCTGAAAGGGAAAGTAAAGGTTCAGTCCAGGCACAGGCCACCTCATACGAAGATTTGTCACAAAACAACCAGATTGTGATCCCCTTGGGATTCCCCACGCCTTTGTATTCTACAGCCTAGAGCTGTGCTATACATAGACAAGGATACAATGGATGCATGCTGATGAGAGAAAGAAAAGTAAATATAGGAAATGGGATGAATTTTTAGGGAAAAATTAGATGGAATCTGATTAGTAGATAGAAGAAGTGTCATAGAGGTAGAGCCCCTCCCTAAGGAATATGGTGGAGGCCTCCTCAGAACCAAGGAAGGCAACGTGGCCCAATCACCTCCCATACACCTACGCAGAACGCTGACAGGACTCTGTAACTTGGACTGTGTCCAATCAGACTATATGTGTCACCATATAGAGGAGACAAAGAAGTAGAAATTGCATAAAAGACCACACCCCACTGCCCTCGGGGCTCAGTTTTCTGGTAGGAACCCACTGAGCCCATGCCAGCATGATGAATAGATTTGCTTCCTGGACAAAGAAAGCCTCCATGTCCAGTCTCTCTGTGCGAGAATCCTGTTATAGAAGGAATAAAGAAAAAGCTCTCATCAAATATGACTCCAAAATTCCAAGCTTTCCTGATGAGATAATAGTAATATCAATGAAGGAGATAAGAAGATATAAAGAAAATAGTTTTAAGGAAAATGCATTAAATTTTTACTTCCGACGTCCAATTTTTCTAAGCAGCAATTTGATCAGTATCACCGTTGAAACACCAGAGCCTCTTCTGACTTTAAAAACAAAGGGACAATGTCGCTCTCTGAGCAAAGGCAGCACAGCTACTACTTGTACACACTGCAGGTCCACTCAACAAACATGACTGGAGAATGACTGTGAACCAGGAATCATCCAGGTGTTCATGATGGAAAAATAAACAAGATGACATATTTGCCTTCAAGGTGTTTACTGCCCCAAGGGTGAGACCGACATCATTTTATAGAGTGGTTATTTCTTTATGTAAACGTTCTGAAAAGTGCTATGAGGTTCAGTGGCTATATCAGAAAATGGCTGGGGCACTGGAGAGAACTAAACAAAACGTCTCAGGGGAGATGTTATTTGAGCTTGATATGGAAGATATAGCATAAATAGGCAGTTGAAGAAGGAAAAGGGGAGGGAAAGAACATTTACAAATGTGCAATGCATGATATCACCTGTGAGCAATGTTTCTAAAAAGTGACCCTTCCCCATGCCCACCACTTCAGAATCAATCTGCTGCCCTTTTTTGTACCACCCAACCCAAGATGGATAAAAGAGTTCTCCAGGCGTGTGCACTCTGAAAGTTTTAGTTGTCTGGAGTGAAGCATATATAATTTGGAAGCGACAGTAAGCCATGTCCTGCCATTTAAACTGAACCACAGAAGCACCCAAGAGAAAACAATAAAGACGTACCCAGAAAACAGAAAACATGAGGTGAAAATACGATTCTCACAGTGTTTAAGTGCCCACCTGAGGCCACTGTATTACTGAGACCAACCTTCATTTTTGTCCTTGGCTTCTATTACACACTCCCTTTTATTTACAGTGATAATTTCTTTTCTGTTTCTTTTTTTTCTTCTTTTTTTTTTCTTTCTTTGTTTTCTTTTGTTGTTGTTGTTGTTGTTGTTGTTTTGTTTCGTTTAACTTAAGTTTTGTTAGAATAAGGGAAGTCAAAATATATGAATGCCTAATACACTGAGGCAATTCTATTAGGTCAGTCTGCATACATCACTTCACTGAATTCCTCTCAATAGTCCTGGTGTTATTTTCCCCATTTTATAGCTGAAGAAATCAAGACTCAAGATTAATGCAGGGCTTTTAGCAGCTAATTAGTGGTAGAACTGAAGTTGTGGACCAGATCTTGTTCCAAGGCCATTTGTTTCCTCACAACATCATATTGCATTCCAAAAAAGAACTGCATGTATTAAAAATTCACAGAGGTATGAAAGGGCAGTGAATGTTCTGAGGACCTATACCCATTCAATGTAGCTGGGGAAAGGAGCTCACAAGAGAAAGCTTTACAGAAAAGAAGCTTGAGAGGAGGTTAGGGTGAGCTCATGAAGAATCCTTATGCTAGGGAATTTGAACCTGATTTACTTACAATGGAGAGTATAAACTCTCTTTCTCTGTTAAGCTTTTTTAAAGCCAAGGGAGAGATGTTATCAGATTTTGTTTAAGAAAGACAATAATGGCAGCATTAAAGATAGATTAGAAAAGAAAAAGATTGTTGAGAAACTCTTGTGATAATCTATGGGAGAGATGGTAAGGGCTTGGTCGAAGGTAGTGGTGGCAGGACAGAGAGGAGGTTATATTACAGAGATTTTTCACATAATGTCCAGGACTCAGGGCCACTTGACAAATGACAGAACTGAAGCTGATTCCATGGTGTCCAGCTTAGACATCTGACATAATGGAGATTCTTATGACAGGGTAACTTTGAGGTAAAGAAAATGGCAGAACTGGAGGTAAATCCCAGAGCTCTTCAACATGTTTTAAAATGGACCCTATGTACTGCTATCAGAATCATGCAGACATTCGATTCTATCTCATTGGGCTTAACTCTCTCACTAAGTCTCAAAAGATAAATACGGGACATGTTAGTTTTGAACTTTTCCCAGTTACCAAATTTAATGAACTATGGGTATATACTATTTTAAGTCTAAATCTAATATCAATCACGGACTTTTAAATTTCTTCTTCAGCTGACTGCTCTGGACCTGGATTCTTCAGAATGACAAAAAGAATTCTGTTTGGGAAACAAAAGCTGTTCAAACCTGAAATGGGGGGAAAACCCTCTCTGTTTTGAATCCTGATGTATTATTCCCCAAGGCAGTCTCCTGAATGAATCTTTTTCCTTTGTTGTGTAAGAGCCTTCAAAAGCAGTGAAGAACATTCATTTTTCTACTTGATTTTGTTACTTTGCCAGGAATAGCACAGGGGTCCCTTTAGCAAGTGAGACTAAGGGCACTAAAATGGTTGGAAATCACTGAAAACAGTAGCAGGTTTATTTGAGCAAAATCGGCAGGGTGGTGTAATATACATTTTAAAAAATGCATTTTCATTAAAATTAAAAATGAGCTTCCAAACAAACTCTGGAAAGGGCTCCAAATACAGCCTTACAAACCCAAAATGAAATCAATAAAAAGAAACCAGCCAAGCAGCAAGTTGAGAAAACACCAATTAGAGATTTTAACAAACAGAGAAGCTCACTGTGGGGTACAGTTTTTAAATCAGACAAGAGAAATTTGGGCTCTTTTTTTTCCCACCTCAGCACTGCTCTACTGTGCTCTCCCTGGAACTGAAATTGATGGGATTCAGAATGCACCCCAGGAAGAAACCACAAACAAGCGGGTGCTTTCGGCATTATATCTGAGCAGATGAAAGCAAATATTATTCTGATAGCTTTTCATTTTGCCCTCCAAGGAGCTTTGCATTGTTATCCATGACTAGGGATTTTAATAGTCAAACTACCACAAATTTGTCAAACACTCAATTTCTGCCTGGTTTCAGAGCACAGCTTCCACCCATGTAGGTTAACTCAGGTCTCTCCAGCCAAGGAATTTTTTAAAGCAAACCATGCTCTGATAGCCTGTCTCCACTAACACACCTCTCCATAGATGATCTAAACTCTACAGGCAGGCAGGTGAGGTTCATGTTTAGCCCCCTCCCACCTCAGCTCTCAAGCCTGGCTAGACACTCCCGGACGTATTGTGGTGCCCAGCAGTGCCCGTTCTTCTGCTTCTCCCAGGCTGGTTCCCTTGGGGTTTATTTGTCCATCTCCTACTGAAACCGCCTTATCTTATTCTTTGGTGCTCAGAAATAAAGCTCTGTGCTTCCTCCCAGGTGAGGCAATATAGGCTGTCACGAAAAATTACCCTGTCCCGTGCTTAGGGGTCCAGTGCTTTTATCAATTTCACTTAACGGGAGGCACTCACAAAATCAGAAGAATAATAAAGCACTTTTTATGTGTGGACTATCTTGTTTGGTTATTTCTCTCTCTATATATGGCCCTACATAGGTGTGTGTGTGTATGTGCACACAGATGTATGTATATGTGTAAACATCTATGTGCTTATGTAAATGGTCACATATGTATGTGTGTGTGATGAGTATAAATATATATATATATATTTTTTTTTTCCCCCAAACCCTAGAGCTGTTTTGCCTGAAGATGTGGTTTTAGGTTCCTATACAATAAGGAGTGATTTATTTAAAAAAAACACCTCCCGTGTTAATTGTTTCCTTTTAGCCATGAGTTTTAACTCAAAGTTCATAGTCCTTAGTGATATGGTGGGTTACAGACATGTTTATTTATACATGGCCCACCAACATAAGAATGTAACTTGTGAGATACATTCAGAATCCTACTACTTGTATCACTTCCACTGGCACCACCCTCACTCCCAAGCCACCATCTTTTCTTTCCTAATCATTTTCCTTGCTTCTACCCTTGCCTCCATCTGTCTGTTCTCAACACAGTGTATAGAGTTATCTCAACACAGCATATACAAGTGACAAGCAAGAGAGTGATTCAGCCAAAAGTTGGACACTGCTGAGGTTAGAGCACGATCTCAGTACCGTCAAAGTAACCCTTGAGACCCGGAAACACATGGGAGGGTCTAAGATTTTGTTATCTGAATGCAGGGGCTCCTCAGCCACTCTGTTCTTTGAGTGTTCCAGCTCCATTTAGGCCAAGCTTGGGACACAAGCACATGAACATCTCAGAGCTAACATGCAGATCAGGATAGGGTACCACCGTTGAAGGAGAAGAGGAACAGAAATGAGAGAGAAACAACCCTCCTGCCTCTGTAGGGAGCTCAGGTGATGCCATATCAAGGCTCTACAGGGTAGACGTCAGCACTGACTGGCACCCCATGGCCTTCCAGGAGTAATCTACAAGTAACACACAGAGCAAGGGTCCACTGGTAGTTACAGGAGAGAGAGTAAATGCTCATCCTTGCCCTAGGATTAGAGAGCTCTAGCTCACTCTTCACAGGATGGAGAAAACAAACACAATCACGGCTATCGTCTAAACATCAATGTGGACCCAACGATAGGCATAAATTGTGTCTGTTTATTTACTTATTCATTTACTTTCAGGTCAAGTTTTGTGCTTGAGTTAAGTTTCTATGGAAATTCTTACTCCATGCTGTTAGGAAGAGACAACTCTGCTTCAACAGGCTTTGGATTCCGGTCCAGGCTCCAGCCTGTCTCAAAATCCAAACAGAATCCTAAAATCTGTTCCTGCCTCCACCAGAACTTGCTGTATTTTCTTTGCCTCCTGCTACCACACAGTTGGATGGACACCAAGTATAGAAAATTTCAGCCTCAAAGGAACATTTTAAGAAAGTTATGAGCCAGATTCAATTATTTGTATAAGAATCATCTCTGAAATATTATTATTGGAATGAATATACCTCGAACACAACTTAAAATAACTAAGTTTAAACCCTAGATGCAGATGGAATCGCAGTGGCTAGTTGTCCACTTATTGCCTTTTTTACTTCGTGCCTTAGTTTTCCTATCTGTAAAATGGGGGTAATAATTAAAATGACATCACAGTGATTTGAAACAGCTCTATGTATATACAGTGCTAAGCGTGGTAACTGGCTCCTAACTAATGCTCAACAGATTAAGTATAATTGTTATCATAGTGATCAAAAATTTTAATCATCAAACCTTTATAAAATGTTTTGTGAGTTTTCCAACAGCAAACTGACATCTGAGCATTTTTTCAATTTTCCATACACAAATCCAGTGATTACCATTACTTCTGTGGCACGGGTATCCTCTCTCCCAGGAGAGGAGAACAGTAGGGGAAAAAATGACAATGACCAATATTTTAACAGGAGTTTCCTTGACAAAAGGGTCAGGTGAAATGTTTGTTAATAAATTTCAACCTCATTTCGACATGAGCATGTTATCTGCAGAAGGCGATTACAAAGCTGTAAGAGGAAAATCATGTAAGATTTTTCATGCCATGTTATAGTATAGGCAGTACATAGATTTAGGAATAACAGTTTTATTTACTAATTACAAAATCCATTCATTTTGTACACACAGCACCCTGTCTTTCCCCTCTCCTTTCCCCCTCATCAATAGATTCAGAACTGACAGGGCTTTCACTTCAAAGTATAAAGAATCATTTTCTTCTGAAGAGAGAGACAACTATGAAATCAAAGTTTAAAATATAGTCCTCCTCTAACAGTGATTCAGATTTCCATTAAACCTCCTCCCACCCTCTCAAATTAAAGTTTGAAAAGCAGAGCTCAGAAATAAACTGACAGGCGCTCGTACTTCGTTCATTTCCAGCAAGGAAGCACCAATTTGATTCCTACCATAACAATTTTTGCTGTTGCCAGTGCATCAAATTTTTTTAACACAGCTTCTCAAGTGATAGAAATCATCCCGTCACTTTGTTTCATAAAATTGACACCCTGGGGAAATGCAAAATAGGGTAAGAACTTCAGCAAAGCGGCTCCTCCAACCCCTGCTAGGTATTCCTGAAATTCTCTTTTCCTCTTCAGCTAATGTCATCAAGTCCCAATTGCTTGTTGTTCTTTTCTCCTGTTCTGCTCATGTGCTACCACATCCCTTGGCTTCCCTCAGCACGGGAGTTGGTGTTTTAAAAAGTGTTACTCCTAGATCGGGATTCTACTGCTGGCTGATTTGAATGCAGTGACAAAGGAAAAAAAAAAAAAAAAAAAAAGAAACCTGATGAAATTATTTCACACAGAGCAATAAACATATGGAATAAATTACTACAGACGATGATTCAAAGAGTTTGAGAAACACCTGGATTTGTTTCTGGAGGCAGCGGGTTAGAGTGCTAGAAAGGCACACTCACAAAGCAAAGTGTTAAGGCTCCACCTCTTATTGAAATGGCACCTTGTGCACTTAGCAGGAGCACCAGCTACGACGCAAGTCTATTTTAAGGGAAAGGTTTCTCAAATACCCTGGAAACAAGTCAGACTAAATCACAGGAGCTACCTTCCTAATGGAGTTGGCCTCTGGCTTTAAGGAAAGGGGGTGAATGATGAAAGGTTCTTCTCCATCTAGAAAGAGGGGAAGACTATCTGAATATGCAGGAACTAAAATTCAGCAGTCTCTTGGGAACTGGCCCAGCTCTACCATGTCAGCCACATCTCTGATCTCCTTACACCACCGGCCCTCCCTACTCTCCAGGCACATTCTGACTTTGGATAAATGGCCGGCCATGCTCCCCTGTGCACGAGTACGTTGCGGTCTCCTCTCTCTTCCCCTCGTTCTTCAGTCCAGAGGCCACCCTTTCTGTGATATCCCTGTCTATAGTCGCGTCTCCCTCAGTGTCCCCCATACCACATACAAAATGTCTTTAAGTGTTTGCTTTATTAACCTCTATTTCCTTGGCCCTTCATGAAGTGCCTGGTTCATCAGAAGATGTTTAGCATTTTAAAAATTTATACTGCCTCACTTTGTTCCAGAAAGTGCTTGATAAAAATCACAGCTATGGGGTGCCTGGCTGGCTTGGTAGAGCATGTGACTCTTAATCTTGGGATTGCGTGTTCGAACCCCACATTGGGTGTAGAGATTGCTTGCAACTAAAATCTTAAAAAAACAATAGCTAACATCACTGTGCCTTTAAGTTGTACCAGGCACTGTTAAAGTGACTCACACATTTTAACTTCTTTCAGTGTACTGCGGATAAGTGAGTTTATCAATTATCATGTAGGTCCTAAAGTATCCCTGTTTTGCAGGTGAAGAAATGGAGGTGCCTAGATGTTCACTAACTTGCCCAAAGTCAGGTGGCTAGTGAAAAGCAAACTTGGAATTGGCCTCAGCGAGCTGGATCCAGAGCTAGTATACTTGGCCATGACTCTAACTGAATGCCTAACAGAGAGAAACAAAAATTGGAGAAGGTGATAAGAAATAAACAGTTGAGGTCATAAAATGGAGTTCTTAATTAGGCTAATTAAAAATGCATGTAATAAAGCCCTACACAGTTTATGGTCAAGAGCATGGACAAGGAAGCCAGCTGCCTGATCTCAAATCATTGCTCTGACACTTGCTTAATAGGTGTAAGTGACCATAGGCTAGTTGCTTAAGTGAAATGTGCCTCAGTGTCCTTAATTGTGAAGTACTGATAAGGAATGATATTTACAATGTACAAGTGGTATCACTACCTAACTGTAAGAGTAAAGTTGTTAACACATAAAAGAATAAAAAATAAAGCCCTACACATAGTATACCGTTTTTCAGCAGCCAATTAAAAGAAAAGGTAAACTTTTTATCAATTACTCAAACAAAAACACATCTGTTACTCAGGAGAATATTCCTGATATCAGTCCTAAAATAAATTTCTTCTATGGTATTTATAAAAGGTGATGGTGTGTTAGATCATGCTTTTATTTACCACCTACATGTATGTACGTATCCAGTAGCAGATCTAGGTGTTCAAAACAGAAAGAATGATCACTAGACATCCTGCAAAGTTGTATGTGACTGTCCAAAATGATGCACATTGAACTTACAGGTCCAAATGAACTACACACATCCACTCATTGAACAAATGAATGGAACACATGCTGTTCTGGGCCCTAGTCACTTCATGGCAAACCACAAAGGACCCAAGTCTCTGCCCTCATTGAGTTTCAGTTCAAATGAAAGGACAAATAATAAACAAATAAACAACAATGTCAGCTGGTGTTAAGAGCTAAAAAGTAAAATGAAGCAGATTGAGAAAAAGAATACAGGAAGGGGAGAAGGAGACCTCTCTTTTTAAATAATAGGATCAGGAAACACCTCTCGGAGCAAGTGGTATGAAAACAGAGTCCTGAATCAGGAAACATATTAGACGCAGCTATCTGGTTCCTCCCCATCCATTCCAGCCTGGAAAATTAGATGAAATGTTATCACCTGCCTGTCTACCTTCAGGTCAATGATATCAAATGGTCCTTGAGGATTTATTCTGTAAATCTCCCTCAGTCCCTGAGGGTGCTGCCAGGTTTCCTTTATTTGTAGTACAAATTTCCTTCGGAGGTTTGAATGCAAGCAGATGAAGAAAATAAAAGGGACAAATTTCATACACACCAATCTAGCAACAGTCTGAGAGTGAGGTGATTAATTTAGTCTAATAAAAATCCCCAAACCCTACCCTGGAACTATCAAAAGGAAGAGAATGAGAAACAGAATTAGATGCCTTAGAAGTGAGCTAAACGAAGCTATTTCAAAAATGTTTGTTCAAAATGGTTTTCAAACAATGAGAGAGGTTCTTTGAGGCCTGTTGGCTAAGAAATATGCTATTAAGATAGTCCAACATTGGGAAATGCAATATTTTGAACCTATTTGACAAAAGTTATTATATTCAATTCATTAAAATATATAGGGACTTTAGACCCACGTGTTTGTCATACTGGTCAATTTTGGCCATTTCACACTTGAGTATAGAAAAGTTTGACCAATGGATAAAAGCTCAAACAACGTTAATATGTTAATGCGTATGTTTGCAACATGTAGTCTAGATTAATTCTCCTTTTCAGAGGAGTCACTCGTTCTTTTTTTATTTCTTCCCACCTTGTACTTTGTCGAGAAATAAGCTATCTATTTTCTAACACTGCACACTAAGACAAGGAATTCTGCCTATATTATGACTCAGTGATTGTCAGATATCAGATTGATTTTAAGAAATTGAAGTTTTGATCTTTAAATAGTTACTTTCTGCCCTATAGACATTATGCTTGATATGTGACAAGTTTGTGTTATTTGGGACCACTCTAAGTGAAGATAGCGATAAAACTGCATGCCATTACTTACATGAAAAAGGAATGCCATCATACATTTTTAGGTGATAGTGCCTTGACCTTCTATTCTTTTGATATTAGTTGGTTTTTTGCTCAATCTAAATTGCTCTGCAGTGAAGGGGAACAAGAGGCAAGTCATTTATTTTCTTCTTCACAATGGTGATGCCCTATGAGATTTCGTCATTGGAAGGATGGGGCCTTAGATATTAAAATCCTCTGAGATAAAAATACAAATGGAATAAAAAGCAGACAGTGTTGGGGGGGAAGCCTCTAAGGCTGACAACCTGGACTAAAACAACAGGGATTAAGTGTGTGTCTATTTCTCTGCTAAAATACACACTAGAACCTTGACAGTTTCTTTGCAAAGTTAGTGCATGTGCTTAATTTAGACTCACTGTTTCAGCATCCAAGAAGCTACCATATATGGGTGGGGTAGGGAGGCAAAATAGGTGTTGGAATCATATGATGTCACATAGTCTCCGGCAGAGCAAAGAGACCAGAGCTTTGTGAGTGCTGTTGCTTATGAACTATATAGTGCTTTCCTTATTTATAAAGCTGAGGCATACATTCTATTACTCTTGTTCTTAGGTTATCAGACAGCCATAATTTCTGGTCTTTTGTTTGAAATGAAGGCCTGCCTGGAAAAATTGAGGGTGCTGCCAGGCTTACTAAAAGACATTTTTTTTGTAGCACACAGTATTTTTTACTTCACTACCCCACCCCTCCCCTCTTGGGTGGAGGGGGAGGGGCACAAGGTTCGAGAAAGAGATATAAATTATGAAACTGAAAACACTTTAAAGCAATTTATGGACAGAATCTTGTCAAATGTTCTCTTAGCCATAAAAACACTGACATGAACCAATGTACAGTAATGTGCATCTAAGCATACCTCAAAGAGTATATTCCCAGAGTGAAATTACTTGCGAAATGCAAGTTATATTGGATTCCTTCTGAAGGAAACAAAAAGTTAAAATTCAGGTTACATATCTGGAAGACTAAAGTAGGCAATCAAAATCAAAGTTCTACACCAGATTCATCTGACATGATTTCAAAATAAACTAAGTTCAGCAAACCTGTTGGCAGAGAAGTATCATTTGTCAAGCGATTAACAGAGGCACAATCTGTAATTACGAATTGCTGAAAGCAGGCTTAATGAGAGAATGACTCACTCACGTTTTGGGGTGAAGGGGGAGGGGTCTCCGAAACTGTAATTTGATTTACAAAACTCTAAATAGCTAATGGCAGGTAACTCTTGCCAACTAACCAGCCAACTCTTGCAAGCTCATTAACAGAACTCCATGGTCTCACTGAAGGATAAACCATATGGAGGTGTCACTAAAAGCTGGAGATGAGAGACTGTAATTCACGTTCAGTCCTTCTGTGAGTCGGTCATATGGGCATTGATTTGAGCCTTTGTTTATCTGACATGACCTGTTCTTAAGAAAGAAGAGAAAATAAATTTTTAGGGGTTATTGGTTTTTCCCCCTACTGCTTCACACTGCAGTGTTCAACTAATTATTAAACTTCTTTATTCGGCACTAGTTTCTCCAGCTTCCCATATCTTTGTCACATTTTAGTTTCAGAAAAAAAAAATGAATAATAGCATTACACAAGAGCCTAATTCACGGTTTGCTTGAGTGCTGATCTTAGAGGGTTGTTAAATTGCTATTCTATGATCTCCCTAGTGATTGTAAACCTGTGACTGTAGACCATTTTTAACCCTTTATTCACATGGACCTTGTGAATGTTTGAGGGAACTAATGTATGGTAACACACCTTTACAAGGCATCATTTTGTAAGGGGTTCTGTTTATTTAGTTCACCCAAACTGGGTACCACGGTTATGCATGCATATATGCACTGCAATTTTCATTTGATATCCATCTGGTCCAATAATCTCTAAAGAAATGATCAGACTAATACATGAATATAGCTTTTAAAATAGTATAGTAGGCTAATGATAAATGAGTCTCTTTGTACATTTTTCTATCTTCAGTCTGATTCCCAGAGATAGTTTTAACCATTTCTGTGTAGAGTCAGTCATGGTTCTGAATAATAAACTTTAATGACCAATTCTTGATGTATTAACTGTGACATCAGCTATTGCTTCTGGACATGATGGATAAAGATTTAACTCATGTATATCTCCTTCCCCATCACCTTAGGTTCTGTTTTAAATTTCTTTAGTATTTTAAAATTTTAAAATAATATAATCATTTATATATTATATAATACACATATCATAAATATATCTTATTTATATAGTATCAAATATTATTTCATTAGTTTTAAGTTGTACTTATTACCTTCCCATTTTTTAAAAAAGGGAATGTTAGCACATTTTTCCCTCCATTTCCTTTCTTCCTATCCCATCTCTAATATTTTATCAGCTATATTCTTAATTTTCGTCACCAAGATACATGTCATTTACATTGTTTTATAATCATAATTAAGATTTGTTTTTTGCTTTTTTCTAGGTCAATACCAAAAGCTGCTACTCAGCACTGACATCATATGGTTTCATAAATACTGTTTACATGTATGCTTTTGTTTCATTTCCTTTCTCATGGTTTGATGACATGGCTTCACCGCTAAAAATAGAATGGTCCTGGAATCAATGCTTGATGGTCTTTTCTTACATTACTCCAATTGTTCAAACTCAAATTTTCTTTAGTTTGTTCCATATTTGGACTACGAGTCTTTTGATTCCATTTTTTATGTGTTCCCCAAGGTTGTTTTGTTTTTTGTTTTTATTTTATTTTATTTTATTTCATTTCATTTTATTTTATTTTATTTTGGAGACAGAGAAAGAGAACAAATGGGGGAGAGATGCAGAGAGAGAGAGAAAAAGAGAGAGAGAGAGGAAGAGAGTCTTAAGCAGGCTCCACGTTCAGCACAGAGTCCTACATGGGGCTGGATCTCACGACTCTAGGAGCCAAGATCAAGAGGCCAGCACTCAACCAAATGAGCCACCCAGGCACCCAGTTTACAGTTTCTAATTAATATATTTAATACTACCCACCTCCATAATCAATCTATTCCATTTATTTTTCTTTTTGACATCATTATTCTTAGACTCCATCTGCAAGTCTTACCATAATGGATTAATGGCTTTCTAGACCTGATATAGAGATGAGTTCTATTCTTTCTATTTTATCTTTTCTCAGTGTTTTCCACTTCCTTTGCTTTTCTTCTCCAAATGGGTATATACAATTGGATTTTTAAGTTACCTTGGATTTGAAAATGGTTTAATTTTGCTTTCATATTGGTTGCTCATTTGACTGGGTGGAATACCTAAGATTAAAAGCAATTCTCTTTAAACTTCAAAAGTTTTAACAGCTGTTAGCAGGAGTTGTCATTAGAAGCTTGATATCAGCCTAAAATCATTAATCCTTTGTAGGTAATTTGTAACTCTATTCACCTCTTACTTTAATCATTTCTCTTTATCTTTAATAATGATCAATAATTAATATTATTATTAATTACCTAGACCTTAACAATTATGTGTCTTGCTATGAGTGGTTTTTGTTCATTTCTTTTTTTAATTTTTTTTTTTTAATTTTCTTTTTCAACGTTTATTTATTTTTGGGACAGAGAGAGACAGAGCATGAACGGGGGAGGGGCAGAGAGAGAGGGAGACACAGAATTGGAAACAGGCTCCAGGCTCTGAGCCATCAGCCCAGAGCCCGACACGGGGCTCGAACTCACGGACAGTGAGATCGTGACCTGGCTGAAGTCAGACACTTAACCGACTGCGCCACCCAGGCGCCCCATGTTCATTTCTTATTTAGATGTGTGTGTCTGTGTGTGCGCACCAGTGTTTATCATTGCTCTTGATTGATGAGTAGGTTTTAAATAATGGCGGTTGCCTCATCCTTCTTATTTTACTATTCATACCCAACATGACTTTAGTGTTTTCACCATTCATCACAATTTTAACCATTTGATTTAGATATGCATTTTCATCTATATATATTTTTTCATCAAACTGCTCTTTGGAAAAAAATTTTAGGATCAAAGTCCAAATTCTTTTTTTTTTTTTTAAGCCAGCTGACACAGCACAGACCCAAATTCCTTTTCAGCATATATTGAGGTAATTCTATTACACCTTGACATATTGAAACATATTATTAATATGTTTCAATAACTTTAATTACTTTATTTTATTTATTAATAAATATTATTATAAATAAATAAATAAAAATTATTTATTTATTATTCAATAACTTTAATTACTTTATTTTATTAATTAATAAACATATTAATATGTTTAATAACTTTCTCGTAATGAAATAACTTTTAAAATAGCATTGTACCTAATTTGATATAATTTTCTTATCTCTAAATATTGGTGGATTACTTTATTTTATCTTATTTTATTTTATCTAATTTTATTTTATTTTATAAGTATTCATCTATTTTTGAGAGAGAGAGAGAGAGAGAGAGAGAGGGAGTGAGCGCGCACAGAGCCTGATGTGGGGCTTGATCCCATGAACAGTGAGATCATGATCTGAGCTGAAATCAAGAGTTGGACGCTTAATCAACTGAGCCACCCAAGTGCCCCTATATTGATAGATAATTTTAAAAGGTAGTGTTTTTAGGAGCTAGTAATGACTTTGATATTGTCATATACTACCTTCAGTTCATTTAGAAAGGTTTGTAAATATTATGTGTTTTGAAACATTTTATAGGCAGGAGTGACAATCATCCCATCTTTGAAAATGGAAACATGAGGAATTCACCAATAAAATTATCTATATCTTGTGCCTTTTTAAAAAAGAAACAGTGTGTATGATAGCCTAAATAATTATTGAATTCTTCAGATTTTCTACATTCATAATCTTTAGTATGTCATATTTTTCTAGATAGTTTTCATTTCATCTACATGTCAAAATTTGCCATCATAGAGTTTGATTTAGCATATTAATCCTCTCAGTGGTTATGATTATATCATCTCATTTAAATTTTTTCAATGTGTATTTCTCTCTTTAAACTTTCTTGTTTTGCCTAACTACAGTTGTTCTATATTATTTACAAACCAATTGCTAAATATTTTTATCAATTCTGCTTTTTAGTTTATTACTTGTTTTTTTATTAATTTTTTCTTAAAAACTTAATATATCTAAATCTTGCAATAAAATTTTAACTTATTTACATTCTTTTTTTGCCTAATAATGAAAGCATTTAAGGTTGTGAATTTACCTCTGTAGTTGTATTTAATTTCTGATGTGTAGTTTCCTTTTTTTCTTTATTTTTGAAATATTCACTTTGTAGTATTAATTGATCACTTGATCCAAGGACTACAGTAAGTTTTATTGATTTCTAAGTTGATTTTAAACTTTTGTTATTACTTTGCAATCTCCTTTTTAGTTCTTAAAAATGTGGCCATTTATCATTGACCTTTTTAATGCATTAAAATTATCTTTGTGGTGGGGTGCCTGGGTGGCTCATTTGGTTAAGTGTCTGATTTAGGGTTGGTCATGATAGGGTCATGATCTCACAGTTTGTGGGTTCAAGCCCCACATTGGGCTCCACGCTGACACTGTGGTCTCTCCCTCTGAAAATAAATAAATAAACTTAAAAAATTATCTTTGTGGCTTAATATATGATTACTTTAATAAATAATTATGGCTTCCTGAAAAGAGGTTTATTTTCTATGTTATAGTAAATTATAATCATATATAAGTTATTAATTATGTTATATATACTATGCCTAGTTTATCTAAGATATACGCATGTATGCATACTTAATAATATCTTCTAAAACTGTTTTTCCACATATTGAGACATTTACAAATATTTTGTTGATATGTAATTTGGAATGCAAATATTAATGTAGTTACATATTCATTGTAGATTATACCTTTTTGAAATGCACTGTCTCATTTAACCTTTTTCCTTAAGTTGTTTTCTCTAATGCTAATATAACTTCACCAATTTTACTGTGTTACCTTATTTTGGGTGTAGATTATACAACATTTGTTAGAATTAATTTTTCAATCTAACCTAAGTTTTCAACCATTTTATGGAGGATATTAATATATATCCATTGCCATAATTGATGTTTGTTCATAATGGTCATTTTATTCTAACTTTTTCTTGAAGGTTTCATTGTGATTTCCTTTGTTTTATGTCTATTTGTCCATCCATTCATTCAACAAATATATATTGAGTACTTATAACCAGAAATTTGTTGCACACTAGTGAAACAACTGTGAACAAGTCAGCATCAATGGAACTCACTTTTCCAGGGAGAAAGTGTCTACAGCAATGATAATACATCGTGAGTAGAGCATAATGACAGGTAGTCTGCTTGTGGATGACAGGCACACAAAGCACCTGCTTTGATGGGAAGGGGGTGGGGTGTAAGAGAAGGTATCTTGCAGAGGTAACAAGCTAAGTATTCAGCAATGAGTAAAAGTCTGAGGGAGGGGCAGAGGAAACTCTGAGTGCATTGAGAAAAATACATTCAAAGACCCAAAGGCCAGAGGGCCTACTATTTGGGGAAATTAAAATAATTCAGAATGAAAGGTAGCATTCAAGAGGTACATGAGTGGAAATAACATAAAGACTGAGGCATTTGATATTGACTTATTGATATTCAAGGGTGTGTGTGTGTGTGTGCTCGTCTAAGTAGAAGTGCAGTGGCTCTGGAAAGATGTCTAGATTTCCACGTGTCAAACAACTGAATCCTTATGGATATTATTCGCCAAAGAAGAATGTGGAAATCAAGAAGATATGAGGTCCTAGGAGAGGACATCAAGATTGCAGGGACAGGCAGCAAGTTAACAGTGATCAAAGAAGACTGATCAAAATGATAACCATATCAAAAAGGTGTGGTGTTATGGTGCCACCATGATAGCTTTTCAAAAAAGGATGGATGGATCAGAAGTTTCAAGAGTTTCCACATGGATTGTGTCTTATTTGATAGACAACTATAAGTTGAGATACATATCTAGCTTCCTATTTGCTTTTAGCTCGACACAAGTTACAAAATATGGCTCCACCTGCCCTTCTTCCTGGCACTTATGTCCACCAAAAAATCCTGCTATATTAAACAGAAGTCCTCTACATTGCAGGTTTTTCCCCCATTTCTCCTCTGTGAGAACCCTGAGACCTTTCTGTGTGGATGTTTTGAGTTTTTTGGTTTGCTGTTGTGAAAGGTATAATTTTTAACACTGCTCAGTCTATCAATGGTCTACCCTTGTCCTAAGCCCCCATTTATCTTAATAGGGGTCACTTTAAGTCTTTTGCCTGAGTTTCATCTTAACTGATATTGTGATGTTTTCTTAGGAAATAGAGCTGAGGGTTAGTCTCCCATCTCTCCCTTTACGGTTTCCTCTGTATCAGAAGAAATATATCCGAATTTGTAATGTATGGTCACACTCTGCTTGTTTCCAATGATCGTACACATTTTAAAAATTTCATTCTCTAGATTATTTCCATAAGAATATGGAAAAGGGATTATTAGAACCATTTTACCTGGAGTTCTTCAGCCATTTTATGATGGCAAAACCTGACAGGTTCAATTTAAGACTCAAAAAGTTAACAAAATGGTCAATTAACATTTTGGGGGATAATTAAGATATATTTAATACAAAATAATGCAAACAAAATAACGTTCTACAATGAAATTTAAGTTTCTCCTCACTTAGCGAGATTAAACAATGGGGATGGCTCTTAAACACTTTCAGATCCATTCCTCTGTTTATTATTCTATTTTTTTGGGTCTTTGCCTGCTCTTCTTGGTGTTTCACCTAATTCCTATACAGGCTTTGCTACATCGTATTTGTTTTTATTTCCCCTAAGTGTGTTTATTAATTTTCTCCTTATTTTGAGATAGAATTGATATATAACATTGTATTAGTGTCAGGTATAACACATAATAATTTGGTTTTTATATTAGTCATAGAAATATTTTAATCTCTCTAATTGTAGTCGTTCAATTCACAATTAAGCTTACACAGATATTAAATTATACTTACAAAGATTTTTATCCTTTGCTAGTATGTAATCTTGCAAGACATTCACTATAGCTCCCCATCTGGCTTATTTAATGAACGTGGCATTTTGGCATTTGGCAGAATCTTACGGATTCTAGGTTAAGATCAACCTTTAAACTCTATCAATAAGTCTAAGAAACTCTTGGGTTATTAAACATACTTCCTGTTGACGTTAATCCAGTGTGCCCTGGCTAACTGGGTGGGTGTGGCTACTATACTTGCATCAGTTTCAATGGTACCTCCTCAGAAGAGCCAATTCCTGACCACCTTATCGAGTAAACACCCTCTTATTTTCTAATCATTCCATAATATTTATTTTCTTCAAGGAACTCAACATTATTTGAAATTTTTAACTGTTTTATTTCTTTGCCTATTTTTTTGTTTGTTTTCCTCACTAGCCTGTACGTTTTGTGGGAACAAAATGGTATCTTTTTGGAGCTCCACCACAGTCTACACAGTTCACTAGTAGAATACCTTGAGGTCTAATATGTATTTGTTCAGTAAATAAATGAATAAAAACATCGAGTGGAATGGCCTATGTTGGAGATCAATGTCTACTACATATTTATTGAGTTTTCAACAAATCAATTTAAAACATGTATTAAGCAACTATATCTGTATATGATATTTAGTAAATACTACCAAAAAGAAAAAAAAATACCTATGGAACAAAACAAGACAATACATTCTAAGAGTCATATGCCTTAGTTGGTAAATAAGTGAAAATCTTATGTTTAGATTTAGATGGAATTATCTGATAAATTGATACAAACTTTTTCAGTTTGAGGTATACAGACATGTCAGTTCACCCGCTAAGATTCTCATACAGTTTAAAATCTGATTAAAAATGTACTCCTCATAATTTAATTATCCTTCTGAATAGATAACAAATCACAAATACTGTATACTCATAAATGAGGAGCTAATTGTGAGAAAAGCAATGTGGTGCAGTAAAAAAAGGAGCTATTATTTGGTTCTAGATAGTCACTCATCCTCCAATCCACCTACCCATCAACCTTCCACTTCACTTTTGATCTACTTAACAAACATACCAACTATTTACTAAATACAGCCGTACTTTGTATTGCTTGCTCCTGCTCACTGGATTTGAATAGATAGAATGCTACATATTAATGATGTGCCCTGGGCAACACTGCTTAATCCTCAGTATCCTCAGCCACAAAATAATTATTTGGGATTGTAAAAGAGATTGAATTATTTGGGAATTGAAAAAGAGATATTATTTGGGATTGAAAAAGAGATAATACCATTAAAGCATAGTGCCTGACACTCAAAGGCTATGAGAATATGGGAACAATTATTAGTTTTAAAGAATGACTTTTATTTTATGATTACGTAGTAGAACCTAAATTTGAAGCATTCCAAAACTGAAACAACACTGGCTGGCACTGGTTGCAAAACCAGATTTTACAAACTAAGAACAGAATTTGATGAGTAGAGAGAACTGAAAGTTTGCAATTCTGATGATAATTCACATCAGAACCTTAAACATTATTTGTGGGCCACCTGTCTAAAGGCATACATTTTTGATATAAAGGCATAAATTATAATAATATTGAATAAGCAATGTATGGAAGAAGCTTAGATGGTTTTCTCTATCTTTAGTTAGACTGCCAGAGAATGGAAGAGTTTCACTTTGTCAGAGGGAATTTTGCCTTTTGTTGCCTCTTTCTAAGCTGTCCACTTTTCCTATTAGTTGAAATTTGGTTACTGCTGCTTTGTACTTATCATTTCCAGCATTTTAAGGAAGTAATCTGAAAAAGCCATAAAATCCTGTTTAAGGCATTGAAGAAAGTTTCTCGATATGAACAGCTCCTTTCAAGCATATAAATAATTAAAATGTAACACATATTTTTGCCATTCAAAACTATATATTATTTCCCTTAGGAGTAGCCAAATGAACTGTGAAAGAAATTTTCCTTCCTATTAAAAACTTTTTATTTTCATTCTGAGGTATTTCATACAAAAAGAAAACTACTAAAAGTTATACAACAGATATCTATACTAACATTTGGCCATATCTGGTGATATTTGAGTCTTTTTTTGTAATAAAAAAGAGATAAAGGACACATAAAGCTACAGCCCTCTCTCTCCCATTCTGTCCCCTCCCCATCTCCTAGGAGACAAACATTGCCTCAAAACTGAACACTCCAAGACATGTTTTAAAAGTATTTTCTGAATGTATATGTATTTCTAAACCACATATTCTAATGGTTTTTTGTGTATAATATTATTCATGAGTGGTATCAATCTGAATTTACAATTTCATTCCTTATTTACATTGCATTGTTGAGGCATATTCATGTTCCTATATGTAGATAAAAGTCCATTCATCTAAACTTCCAGATTCCACTATTTCACTGTATGCATAAAGAAGGACAATAAGGCTGTTACTTTTCTATTACTTTACAAACAGGGCTGCAACGAACACCACTGGATTTGTCTTTAGGTGCGTGTATGGAAGTTTCTCAAAAGGAGACACTTAGTATTGGTTGCTGGGTCTAGGGTCTATACATCTTAGACTATAATAATTTACCTTTCCATCACTATATATATAAGAGATCCATTTTCCACTTTCCTCCAAATTTCTATTACTTCCAAATAGTTCATGTGGGAGGATTAATTGTGAATGATCTACTTTCATCTGACTTCTCACTTTTTCAATTACTGGTGAGGTATAGTAAATTTGTACAGTTTTACCATATTCTACTCTGCTTCTGTGAATTTTCTGAAGTCCATTTTTAAAATGGGCTGTTCTTTAACTTCTAAGATTTTTTTTTATGTTGGATATAACAGTTTGTCAGTCATATGTGTTAAAAATATAACTTTCAGGGGCACCTGGGTGGCTCAGTCGGTTGAGCGTCCGACTTCGGCTCAGGTCATGATCTCACGCGTTTTGAGTATGAGCCAAGCATCGGAGGGCTCTGTGCTGACAGCTCAGAGCCTGGAGCCTGCTTCAGATTCTGTGTCTCCTTCTCTCTCTGCCCCTCCCATGCTCATGCTCTGTCTGTCTCTGTCTCTCAATAATAAATAAATGTTAAAAAAATATAACTTTCAGTTTGTGGCTTGTCTTTTCATTTTAATTATGATGGCCTTGCCATATAGAAGCTATTTAATTTTAATGTGAAGTTATTTCTTTTCTTTTATGATTTTTTGTGACTATTTAAGATAATCCTTGCCAACCCCAAGATTCAAAATAAAATAGCTCATTCTCATTTCAATCCTTAGCTGAAAATTCCTTCATTTGATTGCACTGTTTAAATTTTATTTCTCATTTTCCATTATTTAATAATTCCCTTGAATTATTTAGTTATTTTCTAAGGTGTTTTAACATAATTTGTATGAAAGATTCAATATAAAATAAAATTGTTCTATTTGAAAAAACGGTAAGTAGAATATAATCATTTGCTTCTGGACTCCATCCAAGTTTTTCTTAATTTTGTATATAAATTGTCTAAAGGCAACTCAGCTATATTAATGACTATATCATAAAGCATAGCTTCGTTAAGATTTAATAACTGTAGAATAATAAGGAACTTTGGTTGACATTTTGTTACTATAAATAACAAATAACTGGCAATTATAGACATTTCAGAGTATATCTGAAGAGTTTACCTTGAGGAAAGCAAAACATTTAAAAAATATTTTAATTAGACTTTGGAAAGTGTGCCCAGGATAATGGCAAAAAACAGATAGAACACATATATCAGAGCTATACAAATGTCCCCAAATAACCTAATTAATTTATTACTCTTATTGAACTACCCACATCCCTCTTTGGAGAATCACAACATGAGATTTATAATTGGATATTTGTTAAGTGTGTAGATCTTTTGGGTTCTTGGACCCAGTTCCAACATGGTGGGGGGCAGGACCTCCCACATAACATCAAGCAATTCTCAGACACCCTGAGAATTCAACTTAATTATCCAGAGATAGCATCAGATTCCACTGGTTAAAGCTCAGTTCCCTAAGACTGACACACACTCCCACCTTACTTCAGACACCACTTGCAAGTTACCTGTACTTCTGACTGATTGTTTACAAATCAGAGGTTCCCACAACCTCTTCCTCAGGTTCAGTTAATTTCTAGAGTGGCTCACAGATACCAGGAAAACATTTTACTTAATAGATCACCAGTTTATTATGCAAGGATGTAATTCAGGAATAGTGCAATGGAAGAGATAACTGGACAGGTTATGGGGAAAGGCTGTGGAGTTTCCATGCACTCTCCAGGTGTGCCCCTCTTCCAGCATCTGCATGTGTTCACCAACCTGGAAGCTCTCCAACTCCATACTTTGGGATTTATGGAGGCTTCATTACATCTTCAGGGTTGATTAAATTATTGGCCATTGGTGATTGATTCAACCTCCAGGCTCAGGCTCTTTCTTCCCAGTGGGTGGGTAATGGGACAAGGTGCTCTCCTGGCAACCAGCCTTCATATTTAGGTGGGGTACAAAAGTCACCTCATTAACCTAACAAAAACACCTTATAACTCTTATCACAGGAAATTCCAAGGGTTTTATGAACTGTGAGCCAGGAACCTTGGACAAAGACCAAATACATATTGATACATACAAATTGCAATATCACAATAGAGACAGAGTAGAGGATCGCGATGTGAAAACATAAGACCTATCTTCTCTGATCTAATACATATTGCTAAAAAATAAAACAGGCTTAGAATTGAGTAGCTTATGCTAAGCCCCACATCACCAAATGAAGACTTAATTACACTTTGGCTCTCCTAGAAAAGGAATCTTAAACCAGTGTAGGGGCTAAGGGCAGGCTGCCCCAAGATGGGCCACTTTGGCATAAAGATTATTTTGAGTTAAAAGCAATTGAAACCCAGCAGATTCAGGAAAATCTCCTTATCTCCTGCTCAACTGCCTAAAAAGAATTTAGATAGGAGATCTATTCCAGGAAAAGAACTATCTGCATAGGTAACTACACTATACCATGAACTAAGTATGGTGGACAGCATGGAACCTAGCAACACCTGCTTGATGGAAATCCTCTATATCCCCTTTCTGAGTGGCCCAGCGAACATTTGTTTACCAAACATTTACCTTTTGTCTTTTTCTGTTAATTGTATTCCTGCCCTTTGAAGCCCCAGACCCTTATCCCCTATTCTTCAGGTCAAGATGCCATATATACCTAATTTGCCTGATTGTCATTGGAATTTTCACATCTGTGTGGATTCCCTGTAAATACAAAATTAAATTTGATTTTCTAATAACCCGTCTTATGATTCTTAGTCCGGCTAGAAAGATCTTGAAGGGCAGAAGATACTCTTCCTACCCAATACCGGTCAATCAGGAATTGCCTGATCAGTGCTAGTCAGGTCAAAGGTTGCCATCCTCTGAAAGAAAGTGACCTTGCAATAACCAACCCACTTATTTTGTCTAGTGTAACTTCCTTATTTATGCTTCCTTCTAATTGTAAAAGTCTTACATTTTGTACATCTCCTCGGAGCTTCTTTTTTATCTGCCAAATTGGATGCTAACCAATTCATGAATCATTGAATAAAGCCAATAAGATCTTACACTCTACTCAGTTGAATTTTGTTTTTTAACAATATTATTCATTCATAAAAAGCAACTTAGAACAGAGTCTAGCAATGTAAGAATTTTTCTCTTAAATTTGAGATTTATAACTTATCACTAATAAATCTGATCAATGTATGTGATTCATTCCAAGTAATGGCAGTCCAGGAAACCCACTTTCTGCTGAGGGCCCTTCTCTTTTTTAAATCTATTATTCACATCTTAGTTTAGTGAATGAGATATGATGACCACTAAAATTACTCGTATAATAGTTGTAAATGCAGTGGCAAGATATATAATGATCTATTAAAACATATTCTGAAAGTAAGCAATGAAGTGATACATGTACGAGGTATTATTTACATTGTTAAACTCTAACAGTTCTTCAACATTTGAATAACTAAATAATGATACGCTTTGCCATATGTTTCCATTTAATGAAGCCTCGTATTGATACTTAAATGCTTCATTAAGTCACAAGCTGCCAAAATAAGTAGTTTTTCTCTTGTCATAAATGTGACATGGTTTAACTAAAAAGTCTTGTCATTTTAAAAATTAAGAATGCTTTTATTCTGCATATGTTATAAGCAACATCTCAATATTTCAGGTTTAGATACAAAACATTTTTAGGAGGCTGACATTGTAGTTTGGGGATTTTTGTGCACAATTTTCTTGTCAGTAGAAGGCTGTATGAGTTGTTAAAACTATCATTTCATCATAAACTAAACAAAGTTTATATGCAGTTTTCAAAACCTTCTTGAAATGACACCTGTTTCATTAATAATAATAAGCTTAAAGTCCTAGTCTGAGCTGTAAACACCAAATAAAAAACTATAATTTCACCAAAATCATATTTTTTCAAGGCAGCAAGACAAGTTACTTTGAAAATGACAAGTTCAGAAAATGACGAGTTCACATATCCTGCAAAACACATGTGGCTTTGAACAGTAACATCAGATTTTGTCTTTCTACTTTTTCCCTGACATACCTAAGACTTGATGATACAACGTTAAGGTTTAATTGGTATTCAAGGTCTGACTTGTGTTTATTTTGAGCAAAAATAAAGCTTTTAGATCCTGATGTATTATTTTCTGGGAGATTCACTTAGATCAGAGACAGTTCAGGAATAAATAAGTGATTATTTCAAGACCGGTTCATTAAATATGACTGCTCTTAAAGAAAATGAAAGGACAGCTGATTATATCTAACAGTGGACAAAGCGATATGTTTTTGTAAACGATAGTTTGCAGAAGAAATGAGGCACTGCTGTGTTTCTGTACTTGAGTGTTAACACATTTGGATGATAACAAATATATTTGAACACATAGGAAATGTTACCTGAGATTTTAAAAATACAGGATTTGTAAATATTTACTCAGGACTCTGAAGTTTCATTTCTTTTTTCAAGTGAAATTAATGTAGCTTATTTTAACTCAGATCCAAAAGAAAAAACATTTTAAAAAATATAGTCCACCAATTTTTAACCTCTCCCATAGAAGTTTCCAATTAATAAAACTAGAAATTAATAATTTATCATTATTATCTGATGGTCTTTTCAATATACTATTCATTCATGTTATGTTAGATAATTGTCATTTTTCCTACTTTTTTCTCCTTTTCATTTTCCTCTCTTTTTATACCTCAGGGTATAGAACTATAAAAATAAAAAAAACAGGGTGGACAAAGAAGAAATATTTTTTTAAATAGATATTAACATGTTTCTCAGTGAGAGTCACATAGCATTCTTATGAAAAGATCTCACTCTGAATGGTATCGCAAGCACTTCAGGGTTTTTTGTTTGTTTGTTTTATTTGTAGAAATTGGAGGACATTTGTTAGCAAAGCCACTTAAGACAATGCATCCTGAACCTGGCTGTCCATTAGAATCACCTGGGTTTTATTCATCTATTTATTTTTAATGTTTAATGTGTATTTATTTTTGAGAGAGACAGACAGAGACAGAGCACAAGCTGGGGAGGGACAGAGAGAGAGAGAGAGAGAGAGAGGGAAACAGAGAATTCAACACAGGCTCTGAGCTATCAGCACAGAGCCCAACGCAGGGCTCCAAAGCAGGAACCAAGAGATCATGACCTGAGCCAAAATTGGAGGCTTAACTGACTGAACAACCCAAGTGCCATGAATCACATGGGTTTTAAAACTATGCTCCATTTTGGTGATTCCAGTTCAGTAGGCTAGAAGTAATTCCTAGAATGTTACTTTAAAATGTCCTTAGGTGATTCTAATTTAGAACCACTGGTCCAAGGCCTTAATTATTCACAAGGTGCTTCACACCCTAGCAGCAAGGGCCTTCCCTGAGATCTTAGAAATGCATAACCTGAGACCTCACCAGAGATTTACTGAATCAGAATCTGATGTTCACAAAGTTTCCAGGTGATTCTGCCTTACCTGAGAGCTTCTTAGAAATGCAAGAACTGAGACCTCACCAGAAATTTTACTGAATCAGAATCTGATGTTCACAAAGTTTCCAGGTGATTCGTATAAACATTAAAGTGTCAGGTACTCTGGATTAAAAATCAAGAAACCCTTTTGGATCTAGATAGCCCTCTACTAGGACTATAAATAAGACTTGCTCTTGTTAGATTTTGAAGGTGACCAGAGACTGACTAAAGAGGACTAAAACAGGCCCAAGTCTTGAGAATGACATTGACCCCAGAATGCTGATGCATTTGTTTACAGTGAGAAATGACAGTTGTCACAAAGGCCAGACTATTAAAATCAATATAGTTAGCATCATCTCTTCCAATGTAACCAACTATGTGACAAGCCAAATTACAATCAGAAGAAATTTAGAGGATCTCATCCAAAGTTATCAGTGAAGATAGCTAGAAGAACTCTTCTAATGGAGCCACTAGATGAGAATACTCTTCCAATGAAGATTCCTCCTCCTCTGGACAGTGCAAACCGCTCCTCTGTGTAGCAGCGAAGTTCTTTACCTATTTCCCCCTTGTCTGTTTGTACTCCCCTGTTTATCTTCGTGGATATTTTCATTTCCATCTCTTTATCTGTATAATTTAACACTGTTATCTGTATAATTTAACACTGTTATCTGGATCACATCTTTCACATCTGATGGCTTGCCTAGTAAAGATGCTTACAATTTACTGACTGCTTCTCAACTGTCAGGAATTACTTCATGTAATATTATACTTCCAAGTTTTAAGATGAGAAAGCCAAAAAATATAGGGATAAGTAAATTGCTCATTTTTCAAAGTGAGTAAGTGATAGAACTCAGCATTCAAGCATAGGCTTTTCTGAATCTAAGCCCATAAAGCAGAAACTGGAGCAAACTCCTGTATTATCAAGTGTAGAAACACTCCCATATCATCTGATTAAAAGAAACACTTATTTTGCATTATACTTTTAACCCAGTGCTTTTGGGGCTGGTCACATTTCACCTAGGTGTTGTTTCCATAGTTTAAATTACATTTTTCATCATTCCAACATTTTTGGGTAATTCTTTAGTGTAATTCTCAAGTACTAACAATTATTATCTTTTCTAAGATTATTAAATGCTTACAAAATATTTATTTAGTAATGCTTTATGTTGGATGAAGATATCGTTAAAGAATCTCAATGATTGGGCAAAATGAAAAGAATGCGATTAAGTTACTTGAGATTTATTTTTATTAATCTCTCCTTTGTGCTGTTGAGTTTAGCAATGAGGAATTTTAAAGAAGAGATCAGTGATGGGTAATTAACTATTCTCTATTTTCTTGATTCTGGGGTTTAAAAAATATGTTCTCAGCAACACAAATATTAATTAGATGCTAATTAATAATTTCACCCATGAAACATTTACAAAACAAATATGCAAATCCTCATAAACCAACTTGCACTCTAGTGATGATTAGGCTATCATTATACTCAGGAGCAATTCTGATGAATGCATAAGATTTTAAGAGTATGACCTAATGCTAATATAGTGAAAACTTAGAACTTTTTTTCTCGTTTTTGTTTCTCTCTGTAGTTCATAAGGATGACAATACATTTCTAAGACTCATTTAAACTACCTTTATACTTTACTACTTCATCTAATCTTTAAAATTATAGTTATCAACTTGATTTAGATCAACGGTTCTTAACGTTTCTGGTTCATTAACTGCTTTTAGAACATAATGAAAGTTGTAAACCAGTTAACAATAAGTAATGTACTGTCCATGTGAACAGAATTTTCCACACAATCCAGTGAATTCAGAAGCTTCTCTAAATTCATACATGGATTTCACATGGATAGCCTCTGATGTAGGTGATTAGGAGATAAAGCATCTAGTCCTAGTTTTACCACTAATGAGATATGTGATCATCAATCAGCACTTTACATTTTATCTTAGGGTATATGATTCTTGATCCATAAAATTAGCGAGCCGATGGTTAAGGTACTCTCCACCTCAGAGAAAATGAATATGAAATTTAATTCTTAGATGTGGATATAATGATTGTTTTAAAAAATAAATAAATTCAACAACTTAGAGTCCAGATGAATACATTATCTTTAAAGCACTCACCTTGGGAGGCCAAATGCTCACTCTAGGGATGAGGATGTATCACTCAATAAAGGAAACTGTGCTCAAAATATTTCAAAAATCATAGTTTTGTAACTGCCAGCCACAAAAGCTTTTTACAACTTAGTATCATGAAAACACTTTGTAGAGAAATTGCTGGGCAACTTTTGGGATTCTTTGAATCAGCACTAAATATCAGGAGCTCCAGAAAATTGAGGCTGGGTGAGATTGCCAACATCTTTGCAATAACCAAGATGGTGTGCATGATAGAATATGGACTAATCAATTTGATATCAATCACAGGTAAAATCTGGATTATGTTATAGGCAGAGAGTTTCTTTTTATTTAAAAAAAAGTATTTATTTATGTATGTATTTATTTATTTACCAGAGAGAGGGCACGAGTGAGTGAAGTTGCAGCAAGTGGGAGACACGCAGTCTCTGTGCCATCAGTGCAGAGCCCGAAGCGGGGCTCCAGCTCACCCAATATGGAGCTCAAACTCACAAACCACGAGATCATGACCTGAGCCAAAGCAGGATGCTTTACTGACTGAGCCACCCAAGTGCCCCAATAAGCAGAGAGTTTCTAAATCATCATATGTCAGAGGTCAGGGGATGTTAGCTTAAAAGAAACGATGTCAAACAAGTTTCATTTCCTTTCCTGATAGGGTTGCTAGGTTAATTGATCAGAATTGCCTTTTTTCACGGTGTTGGACAGTCTCTACCATACTGGGCTTGTTAAGGGGAGAGGGATATTTGGGTAAAATGATAATGTAATAAGTGGATTCATAACTAGAAAAAAGTACCTCCTGTAACCTGTTATTGGGCCCTGTATCTGTGCCTTCCTTAGCTATGATATATATTGATGAGGTAGATGATAGCACAGATAACAATGAACTCTGCAGAAGAGCAAATCCAACAAATGACAGAAACAATACATCTAAACTCCTTAGCAAAAACATAAATCCATTTTAGCAAAGTATATGTTTTTAAAGAATCAGTATACTTTCCACTTGAATCTAGACACCCATGTGAAATTTAAGCATCCATCAAATATTTACTGGACAACTACTGAATGCCAAGAGCTGTGTCCCATGCTGTGTAATAGCTTGTTACTCCCCAGCATGGAATACAACAATTGTCATATATTATTGTCCCTTCAAAGTTTTATGTTGGAGACTAAGTAATCAATAGTAATAATGCAAAAAAAGTGATGAGACATTAATAGCAGCATGCACATAGTACCAGGGGAATAAAGAACAAGGGGCTCCTAACTCTGATTTAGTGGGTAAATCAGAGAATGCTTCACACAGGATGTGCTGTTTTAGCTCTGTTGAATAGAACTTTGTCCAATGGGTAAGGACAGGAGGACGTGGTGTGTGGCAGGGATGGAATCCCCGACAGAGAAGACAACACCCACCAACGTGTGGAAGCCTGGTGCCTTTAAGGGAACTGCAAGTAGTTCCAAATAAATTCAAGTGAGTAGAGAAAGTTTAAACTGGAAAAGGCAGATGACAGTCAAGTAATGGAAGGATTTTTGTACATCCTATGAAAAAGCATTGATTGTTTAAGTGGGGAAAGGAGTAAAAGAGAACTAAATTTTAATTAATCCCTGTTCTATGGCAGACATTTAACTAGATGCTTTTCAAAACTCACTTCCTCAATGCCCTCCAACTGTTATTAATGAGAAAACCCCTTGTTGTAGGGAATTATTATTCTTCCCATTTTGCAGACAAGAAAACTGAAGCTCAAAAAGATGAAACAAATTGCTGAGGTTCAATTTTTTTGTTTGAAAGATCACTCTAGGGAATATTGGAAGATGTATCCTGTGGGGAAAGACAAGAAAATTACAAGCTTGTTTTTAGGTATGCTGTTAAGACATCTCAACATTTTCAACAAATGATGGGATATCCTACGTGAGGTGTGTTGACAAACATGACTGGGATGGCTATTGTTTTTGTCGAGTCAACCTCTTCTTCCTCTCCTGGTAACAGATCCTACTTTTCTGCTTATTGGGTCAGAACACATTAAGTTGAAATAATTTTTAAAAATCATACTCCTACCACCAAATTCTGGTACAAATAAGGACATTGATGCAGACAGAAGTAATCAGATCCTTCCTGACTCATTTTTCACTATAGCCAAAAGGAAAGAGTACCTTCTCCCTACTTTATCACTAAAGCAATAAAGTCATCATCACAAAACTGCAGACAGCCATGGCTCTACTGTATGAAAAAAGTCAGAAAATGAAGAAGACTACCATAGAGGTCCCACTGTAAATCGCCAAAGTCCCCCAGATTGACATGATTCTGGAAGGTATTCAAGTCTTTGCTGTGCTTCAGTTTCTTTCCAATAATTCCCTTTGCTGTTTACATCAATTTACAATCTATTTTCGTCACTTGCAATCAAAAGTGCCCTAACTAAACTCTAGAGTTTCTTTCATTTCCAAACGGAGGTTAGCTAGGTGATTTCCAAAGACACATTGGCTCCTTGCCTTCAGCTGACTTTGCTCTAAATCATTTCATTGTTTCCAAAATCCAAACCCACACTCACTGCAAATAGTTGGACACTAACCAGCTATCCCAGGAAAGAGGAGGTCTTTACTCTTTAAAATTTATGTAGTCTGGGCCTTTTATTCTTGTGACTTATTCATCTTTATTTAAACACAAAACACTGACAACACAATTGGAATACCTATCGTGTCCCAGATGCTTACATTCAAAGGAGTAGCGTTCATTTTATATTCTGATTAATTTGCTATTTTGTAGATTAAATTCTATGTAAAGTTGAAGACTCTGAAACCAACATTACCCCATATTTTAATTAACTAGAATTTAAATAAAAATTTGAAACTAACTAAATAAAGTTGAAGAAAAAAGAAACAAAAATGGTACAACATACTAGGTGCATTTTATGTTTTATTCTCTTTCATCCACCTTCCTTCTGTGAATATGTGTGTATGTATACATGTATGAATATTTATATGGTAGGTATGGATATAATTTTTACATAAATTTTCTTACTTTAGATTTACCCTCTTTCATGTTAAGTTTTGTAAATATTTAACCTTTAAACATCTCTCTAGAAATCATTCAACTAAAATTAACTAGACCTATTTAAATCCTTCCAATTTCTTACAAAACCAATTATCTTTAGATTGAAAATATTTTTCTGATTTCTTCTCTTCAGTTACCGATTATTTGATTGTATATATTGAACTTAGGAACAGAATTTTGAAATTGTGGTATCAGTTTAACATTGTCAGCTTTATCACTCATATTTTGATAAAACTGCCCTTTCAGTTTTCACACTTCCAAAATTGCCCTTAATATGCTTTGACTTCATTAGAAGACTTTCTATCATCAACTCTATTTCATGACCACTCTGTCTTAGATACTATCTATATCAACATGTTCTAATTGTCTTCCATAACACTTGTTTCTTTGCCTTGCAGGGACACTGCTGTAATGGCCTACATTGCCTACAATCCGTCTCAACTTTCAGATTGTCATGCATGTGGCCTCTACCTATCTATCAATCTCCTATTTATTTATCTGAGTTATATATGGCCTTCATTTGAAAAACACATCGTACTACACAGAAGATACTTTTTTCTCACTGTGAGCACTAAACCACCTTTATAGCATAAACTATATATATATATATATATATATATATATATATATATATATATAGGATGGGATTTGGTTAAAAACAATCAAGTATGAGGAGAACATGGGTGGCTCAGTGGGTTGAGCATCTGATGACTTTGGCTCAGGTCATGATCTCACAGTTCATGGATTCGAGCCCCGTGTTGGTCTCTGCACTGTGAGTGCAGAGCCCGCTTGGGATTTCCTCTCTTTCTCTCTCTCTCTCACTTTCTCTCTCGGCTGCTCTCCCACTTGTGCTCTCTCAAAATAAATAAATAAACTTAAAAAAAACAATCAAGTATGAGATTCAGTAAGTCCATAAGGGGCTAACAGTTAAGTAAAGGAGAATAAAAATAAAGAACAGCAACAGTATACTTAGAGGCATATCTAGCCTAGATCTTTGCCTTTTGAAATAAAAGATAATTTGTAGCCTCCTTACCACCTGCCTAATAATGTCAAACTTTTGAGCAAGGTACTGAGTCACTGACATAAGTTTCCTTTCTAGTTCAATCTTCCACTGAGCCCAATGTCAGTGAGACTCCCTAAACATGCTATCTTACCTGTTTATCTTATTAATGTTGTTCCATTTTCCAAAAAAAATTCACTCGGCCAGAAATATCTGACTTCAGAAATACCTACAAGTTTATCTTTACAGTATTTTGATACTTTCTCTATATTCAAATACACTTTTCTTGGATTAAAAAATGAGATTGAGGGGTACCTTGGTGGCTCAGTTGCTCAGTCAGTTGTGCATCTGACTCAATTTCTGCTCAGGTCATGAACCCAGGGTCATGGGATTAAGCTCTTCATCAGACTCCACAGTGAGTGTGCTTAAGATTATCTCTCTGTCCTTCTGGCCCTCTCCCCAACACGTGCATGCTCTCTCTCTCTCTCTCTCTCTCTCTCTAAAACAACAACAACAACAACAACAACAACAACAGCAACAAAACAAATGATATTGAAATGGAGAGTAAGCAAGAGAAGTGAAATTTTAACACTAAAAACTGAATTAGACACATTCTGCCTTATAGTACAAGTTGACATATAAGCTTTATCTCATATCATAGGGTCTATTCATTATTTGTCTCTCTTTTTTCCAAAGAGATTTAAGATAACTTACAAAATAAATGACTTTTATTTTATCTTATTTTGAGTTCTTTTGTTTACTAAATAGATGGGAGCACTTCAGGGGATGTACAGAGATGAAAGGACAAGTTTTATCCCTCCTTTTCCATTGAAATTATCTAGAATATTCACATGGGAGAAGATTTATGAAAAGGATTGTCACAGATGAGGAAGGACACTATCTATATGACCCAAATAACCCTAAGAAATTCTTTTAAATCCAGTACATGTGGGTCTAGTTAAAATGTGATTATCAAGGACATTTAAGACCTCTCCTCGCTAAAATTTATATGGTTCATTAGACAGATAGAAAAGGCTGCCTTGAGGAAAAGAAAATAAATCTGTTGATCAGGAGGAGTAAGGACTGGGGACACAGTGGGCCTGACTATTCTGTGTGCATTTTCTGCTCCTTAAATAAGCTCTTACGAAACCAGCACTAACACAGACCTGTGTTCACACAGCAGCTATCTACATCCTAAAACCTGCAAATGGATACCTCTAGCTTGTTGTAATATATACAGGTAGGGCTTAGAAGTTAGAGGGGGCACTGAGGCAGAAGGAGACCACACTATTTAGGTAACTATTTTTGGCTGATATTGTATCAGTAGCATGTCAAAGATTTTGTTCAATACCTATCCCTTGGTTACCCAAAGAGAAAGCAGTGTTGTGAAGAGCAAAACCAGAAAGGTTCCTGTGAAAAAGCCACTTATTGGGTCTGTTTTGGCGGAACAGGCCAAATATAATTATGGGTAGAACTTAGGACATACAGTAGGCTTATCATTATCATCATCAATGGGACAAAACAGAAGGGACACACTGAAGAGCCCAGTTGCTAATGTTCACTTTTGCGCTGCTTGGTGGTTGTAGGTTGGCTTCCAAGGCAGCAGATTTAGTCATGCTAATTCTCATCATGCAGATTCATGGCCAAGATCAAGTGAAAATATTTCCATTGACCATAAGGGTAATAAAGGAAGCCGCTCACACTTTATCTGTAGGCACATATTAGGACTGTGTATATTTCTACTTTAATAAAAGTGAGTAAACAAAAACAGGAAAGAATGTGGTGTCTATAAAAAAAATCTGCAAAATAAGTGAAGGTAAATATGGCATTCAGGTTACAGTAGGGAAATACTTCCTAAAAATACTTAGTATAGGAAGGAGAAGAACATTTGGTATTAAAAATTTTGCTTTCTGTAAAAAATATCAAGAAAACATAGCCTGATGAAATAAGGCCAAGTTGAGAGGATAAGGAAATGGAGTTGAACTGCATACTTGTTTCCTCTGCAGCCATCTGTTCTTTACAGCTATAAGTCCATTTGTCTCCATGTTTCTTCATTCTCACCTCCACTCAGCCATTTCCTTTTCATTCTATCCTTGAGTAGAGGCAAGTGGAAGAGGCTTCAGGCCTGGCTTTACCAAAACAATCTTATGTTCACATGATAGATATTGATTTGGGTAGGCTCAGGGCTGGCATCATAGGGGGCAACCTATATGGTTCCATAGGATCCCTGCATTCAGAAGGGACCTACACTTGGTTTAATGCTCTGCTGTTGCCATCTTGAAATTCTTTTTTTTTAGTTTTTTAATGTTTTATTTATTTTTAAGAGAGAAAGCAAGTGTGACTGGGGGAGGGGCACAGAGAGAGGGAGACACAGAACCTGAAGCAGGCTCCAGGCTCTGAGCTGTCAGCACAGAGCCCCATGCAGGGCTCAAACTCATGAACCATGAGATCCTGACCTGAGCCATCCAGGCACCCCAGCCATCTTGAAGTTCTTAATTCTATGTTGGAACTTGGGTTTTGCAAGTCAAGTCAATTAGACAAGGAAGCATGTGCACAAGCAGAGGAGGTACCTGCTCTCAGTGTGTCTGCCACTAGTCACATTTAGCATTTGCTGTGTTTCATGAGCTAAGCACAGAATGCCAGTGGCTCCATGGTGTGTGGAAGTTCAGCAAAGTTTCAAAATTTGTACAAGGTGTTTTCTATCTATGACTGAGGAGAGCACTAACAGCCTTAGGAGGCCACGATTTCCATTTAAAGCAGACTTTGCTTCAAACAGAAAGAAGTCAGTAGAGTTCTAAATGGTTAAGGAACCCATCATCTCTTTTCTCACTCATGTAACTCTTCCTATTAGCTAACCACTTACATTGAAAATGATGATACAGAAAAAAAATTAGAAAAAATAGAACAACCTTTTCAGTCCTTTCCTTCCTTATGAATACACTGAAGATAGAGGGTTGGTAGAGTATCCGTAGAGCAAGGGAAAGAAAAGAGAGAGACAAACCAAGAAACAGACAGTTAACTCTAGAGAACAAACTGATGGTCCCCAGAGGGGAGGTGGGTAGTGGGGATGGGTAGAATAGGTGATGGGGATTAAGGAGGGCACTTGTGATGAGCACTGGGTGATGTATGGAATTGCTGAATCACGGTATTGTACACCTGAAACTAACATTAACACTGTTAGTTAACTATACTGGAGCTAAAATAAAACAGATTTTAAACATTTTTAAAAAGAACTAAAATAAAAACATAAATTGGTTTTGTGCAGGTTTTGACAGCAATGGTAAGAATAACATATATATGCAAGTACTACCTGAGGGTTATACAGCTTTGGTGATTCTGCATATGTGTTAAATGCCGTTCTATTTGCATTTAAGACTGGCATTGTACAATATACAGGTAAATGGTAAAACTGCTTGCTAATAATTTAAAATTTTTATCTTTATTTACTTAGAATCACATACAACAGCAAATATAAAACACCATGACAAATCAAATAAGGGACCATAGAAAAATGAAAAAGATTTATATTTTACCACACTTAATAGCATTTTTTATACTGATTTTTAAACTCTTCATTTGCATTTTGCATCGAGCCCCACAAATTACACATCCAGCATTGGGTAGGGAAGCGTGTAATCCAATTTGGGCCAAGAAGATCATACATAAAGTTTGCTGAGAGCCTCTAGAAAGAGAAAAATGTTTCTTTACCTTCTGAGTGTTTCTAGAAGAGACCCAACTTCTCTTTTCCTGGATATGTAGCTACAGAAATACTGGGAAGTACTGAGACCTTAATTAGGAGTCATTTTTGGATGAAGGTAATGCTATTGGAGGACAGGAAAGAAATAAGGCTCTTGAGCCTTTCACTAAATACCTGTTGAATGGAAGACTACATGCAGTCAATAGATTTTAAAAAGTTTGGGTAGGGTTTTTAATTTTTATTTTTGTTTAAGTTTATTTATTTATTTTGAAAGAGGGAGAGAGAGAAAGAGTGAGTGCGTTCATGGGCAAGCAGGGGAGGGGCAAAGAGAGAAGGAGACACAGAATCTGAAGCAGGCTCCAGGCTCTGAGTTGTCAGCACAGAGCTTGACATGGGGCTCGAACCCACAAACCGTGAGATCATGACCTGAGCTGAAATCGAGTCAGATGCTGAACTGACTCACCCACCCAAGTGCCCCTGAGTAGGGTTTTTAAAAATATAATTTGTTAACTGCTACTTATATAAGACTTAGATGAAAAGACAGCTAGATATAAGTCAGAGATAATTTAAAAATAGAGCTAGGAAAATATTGGAAAATATCGTGCAGAAGATAAAATGCACAAAATCAGAAACTGCAATGTAACAAAATCAGAAACTGCATTAAAATAAAAAGAAAAATCTACAAGCTGGATAAGGCAAATCAATAATGTGAACAAACTTGAAGTACTATTGCAGATTCAGAAAATGGCACAAGTTTAAAACAATGACAGAGAAGAAGGTTGATATAGAGGGTAGGTGACAGTTATCCAACACATTTCTGATGCTTTTTCTTAAAAGGAGACCAGAACACATAGACTCTAACAATAATTGAAAATATTCCAGATGCAAGAAAGATCCAAATCATTTCAAAAGAATTAATCAAGTTATAACCAGAGTCAGTAAAAATAGATTAGTGTTTGAAATAACCTGGTGATATTTTATGTCTCAAGAATAAAGAAAGAATGTATAAGCATCAAATAAGAGAAAAACAGATTATCCAGCTACTTAGACTTCCCTCTCCAACAGTAAATGTCAGAAAACAGTAGAGCAATATAAAAATAGTTTTGAGGAAAAGAGTTATGGTTCAAGATTCCTAAACCCGGCCAAGTTGTGATTAGTATGTGAAGTCAACACAAACATACACTACCATATATAAGACTCAGAAAGCTTTCTATCCATAGACTTCCTAAAAATATTTTTCAAAAATGCAATTCAGCCAAACTAACGATGAATCAATATAACCAGTATCCCCAAGTCCTGTATATTTTAAACTTTAAGATTACCCTTCCTATTAATACTCAACTAAATATTTTTGGAGACTCGATGCAAAGAGCATGGAGGGAAGATAATGTTTTCCCAAATATTTCTTGGGATCCAAAGGATCTGTTTTATTACATTACTCCCTTTGAACAGTAGCTCTTGCCATCTCTTTACCATATCTTCATGGTATCCCAGAAGTTGACATCCTGATTTATTTCAAAATATAATTGTTTTATTTCCCAAGCTTTTGCCAACACAAGATTATTACTCAAATATAATGACTAATAAAATTTACTAAGGATTTTAGTAAGGGCTTAGTAAAATTTACTGAGGGTTTCATAAAAGAATGATAGCAACAAAAAGAAACCCTATACTCCATGTAGATATCTGTTCCTAAATTCCACTGTCCAGTCCCCACAAGATCTGTGTCCCAGGCTCAACTCTTTGTCAGTGAGAATCTTCTCATCACAGATAGAGGCCTAAAGTATATTCTCACTCTGCAAGCTGTGAGGCTCAGCCCCTCTCTCACTTTATATTTCAATCTAGGAAACCAAAATATCAGTTAACAGTAATTTCAGTACCTAAGGAAGTCTACTCCTTACTATTTATTATCCATTCATTCAATCATAAAACAGTTTTTATTTTTATTGTTCAAACTTGGTCATTCAGTAATAGTATTTTATTTCCCACTGCCCTCTTTTGGCCTAGCTAATGACTCATTATTGTTCCCCCCAAACAGTAAAAGTGCTCTTACCAAGTAGGTATATTTGTATTTAGACCTTTAAAAAATCACACATGCGCGTGCGCACACACACACACACACACACACCCCACACAGGTTCCTAATTAGATTTTCTTTACTGAGCTCAAAGTTACCTATTGAATTCTTTGCTGTGGCTCATATTCAAAACACCTCCGCCTTTACCGTCTTCCAAGATAGTACATAAGTTTAAAAAATAAACCCAAACCTATTTGGAATTCTACTCTCCTTTGGCTACGTGATCCAAAAAAGATATCTCTTCCCTCCCTTCATAAACTCTTCTTTTTCATCCATTATAAAGAATTCAAGAAAATTTATAGCATTTCAACTATTTTTGTCATTATAAATAATGCTGGGACACAGAAATCATCTTATTCTTGCCACTGATAATTACTGATTTGTTTGTAGTTGTAGAACAATTAGGAAAAAAGATATATATTTTTCAGTAGAGGAAAACAAAAGAAGAGTGATCCTTATTAGCAAATACAGAAACATCAAGAAACCATTATAAATAAAGGCCACCAGATAAGATGACTAATAGAAAACACATCAGCTATAACAAAAGACCTCATATAGGGTAAAAATTAAAATCCAATTGTGGCCTGTGTCCATTACACTAATATTTGGTAATAGAAAAAAAAATGAAGAAAAACAAGCAGGAGAATGATGACTTAAACTACAACGCATCCACATTAGGAAATATGTAGCAGCTAGAGAGAATTTGGTTACGTTATATATTCTATGTGAATGCTCCCTAAGACATAGTAAATTAAAAATCAAAATATAAGGGCACCTGGGTGGCTCAGTAGGTTAATCGTCTGATCTTGGCCCAGGTCATGATCTCCCGGTTCATGAGTTTGAGCCCCACATTGGACTCTGTGCTGATAGCTCAGAGCCTGGAGCCTGCTTCAGAGTCTGTGTCTCCCTCTCTCTCTGTCCCTCCCCTGCTCACACTCTGTCTCTTTCTCTCAAAAATAAACATTAAAAAAATCAAAATATAATATCTAAGGCATAATATCATTTATTTAAAATAAAACTGTATATTTCATATATACAAACATATGTACGTAAATATATAGAGAGTTCTGAGACAATATATCCCATTCAGATAGATGACAAATGTTATGTTCAAAGAGAGGACTAGAACTAAGTGGGATTCAAGGGGCCTTTCACTGGATGTGCATTGTTGCTACTTTTTTACACTGAGTATTTATCTACCTCTTCTATTTAAACTTATAAATACATATAAAATTTTAAGTAGGAACAACAATGCCTATTACTGCTTGAATTAGAAGACTGTTTATTTTAAAATGTTATTTTTCTTCAAAATTAATTTCTAAATTAATGCAATCCATTCTGAGCAGTACCAAGATTTTTCCTTTTACATCTACATTGTTTCTTTTTTTCTTTCTTCACAGTTAAAAACATCTGTAAATTATTCTCATTGACCCTTGACTCTGGAGAGAAGACTCCGTGATGAATTCTCTAACATGGAGCTTCAAGCTTAATATTACCCTAATAGGAAATCTTCCTTTGATGCTCAAACAATAGTTTCCCTTGTGACAAACGGAGGAGGTGGCTTTTTCTCAAACTATCTATTATTCGAGATGGAACTTTGTCCTCAGGTGTGCATCTTTATCTTTAGGGTACAAATTCTGTGCCTTTCACCAGTAGGTGGTTTGTTTTGTTTTTAATTCTGGCTGTATTGTTCGCAACAATTCAAGGGGTGTATTTTCTCTTCCCACATCAATTTTTTATCTCTATTTTCATTTAGAGGCAAAGGAATATATTTTATCCCCTCAGTAATTTTCTGGTTATAAAGCAATAAAGTGTACTTCTCTCACTCAGTACTTGTAAGAAATACAGGCGACATAGCTGAATCAAAAGAGATTTGGCAAAACAAGCAGTAGCTCTTACCTATTACATAAGTAGGATGGCCATTTGATTGGTGAACTGGAGAAAACTTAGCATCTACCTAATCACCATATCCAGGGAATGTTAAGAAGCAGGTTAAGAAGCAGACATGGGTTCAAGTCGAAGATGGCTGATGTGGGAAGTCTCTGAACTCATCTCCTCCCAGGAACACAACTACAGCTCCATTTGGAACACCTTCCTCTAAAAATGAAACGAAACAAAACAAAACAAAGCGCTACCAAAACTTAAACACTAGCAGTGACTCCTTCACTCAGAAGCAAATGTGAAGAAAACAGCGTTTGAAGCAGATAGGAAAGGCTGAGAAACAACCTTACCATAATTTCCTCCACCCCGCCCTGTGGTCTTTAAGACCTGCACCTGAGAAGCAGCCCCCAAACTGTCTGGCTTTGAAAACCAACAGGGCTGGTGCCCCAGAGACCTGTGGTCTGTGGTGAACTGAGGGGCGGCTCTTAAAGGGCCCACGCGCCCAGACTCAGAGGCCCCAGGGCTCAGCGCAAAGCAATTTTTTTGAAAAGCATTCAGACTTTATGTGAAATCGGCTCATTTGCTGACTTTAAAGCATCAGACTGAGGGGCAGGGGATACTCTCTGAGGAAGGAGGCTGGTGGGCGCCGGCTTTGCCCTCCCAATCTGCCTTGCTGAAGCTAACGGGCACCAACTTTTTTTCCCTTTTCTCTTTCCTGGCAGGTGCTCTCTTTGCACTCCCCATCTGTATCCCTCCAGCAAGAGAGCACTCTCCCTCTCCACCTACAGCTTGTGAGTGTCTCCCAGACAGGAGCCTATATACTGGTGTGGAGCCCCAATTGTGTGACTGCTGCCCAAGGCATGCCTCCAGATTTCCTGGTTCTGGTCGCCATTGGGGCTTACACTTGTGGTCCCACAGGACTGTATGTATTTGCATGTTTTATTTAAATAAATTTTAATTCAAGTATAATTAACATATAGTGTTCTATTAGTTTCAGGTGTACAATATAACGATCCAATAATTCTATACATTCCTTTGTGCTCATCAAGGTAAGTGTACTCTTAGTCGTGTTTGCATTCCTTAAAAGCTGCTGCCTGAGACTCTGACTTCCAATGGCCTGAATCTAGATACTGACTGAGATCCTCCCCTTTGAGACACTGACTAGTCTTGGCACATCCTCAACTGCTGGGAACAATTAAAGATAAAGTAGGCTGCTTTGACAATTACAAAGGCTTGAGAGACAACCAAGAGCTAGGACAGGGTTGAACCCTAAGATTCATGTCTTATACAAGGCCACTCTAAGACTGGGAGAAATGGCTGTTTCATTTGAAGAATAAAAAACAACACAGAGAGTCAAGCAAAATGAAGGAACAGAAAAGAATGTTCCAAACAAAAGAACAAGATAAAACCTGAGTAAAAACAAACAAACAAACAAACAAACAAAGTTAATGAAACAGATAAGTGATTTACCTGTCAAAGAGATTCTCTCATGCTCTTGCAGCCAAATGTTGGTTGGAATTTAGTCATCTGAAAGACTAAACTGGTCTAGAAGTCTACAATGGCCAATGATTTGATGGTTAATGCTGGCTAGTGGCTGCAGGGCCAGCTGGACTGTCAACAGGAGCATCTACATGGCCTTCTCCAGTAAGGCAGTCTCAAAGTAACTGGGATTCAGGGGTCCAAGCACAATTGTTCTAGCAAACAAGGTGAAAGCTGCTTCACCTTTTCTGACCTAGTCTTGGAAGCCATGCAACATCACTCTGGGCTGTAATCTTGTAGTTTATGTCTTGTAGTTTGTAATCTTGTAATTGTTATATCTAGATTTAGTGAAAGGAGGTATAGATTTCACCCCTCCATGGGAAAAGTGTGAAGGTTACAATGTAGGAGAAATATGTGTCATAGGAGATACTGTCTTCTTTGGAAAATAAGATCTACAAAAGGCCATCATCTGGCTCTAAAAAGTCACATATTTCCCACATGTCATATGTGAATGAAGACAGTTTTACTTCTTACTTTACTATCTGGATGTCTTTTATTTCTCTTCCTAGGTCAATTGCCCTAGCTAGAGTCAAGAGTACAATGTTGCACAGCAGTGATGAGAGCAATATCCTCGTCTTGTTCCTGATCTGAGGGGGAAATGTAGTCATTCTTTCACCATTAAGTATGATGTTTGTTAGACATACATTAACAGGTGGAAAAAATTCCTTCCTATTTCTAGATTGCTGAGAGATTTTATTGTTGTGGCTCTTAATCAGTAATGGATGAGAGATTTTTGCCAAACATTTTTTTTCTGCTTCTTTTAAGATTAGCATATGATTTTCCTTTTCTAATGTTACTATAGTAAATTACATTAATTGATTTTTAAATCAGTTATACCAACCTGATTTTCCTGAGATAAATCCCACCAGGTGTATTTTGGATTCCATTTGCTAAGACTTTATAAAGAGTTTATGTCCATATTCATGAAGAATATTAGAATGTAGTCTTCTTTCTTGTAATATATTTTTTTTCCGTTTTTCTAATAAGCCTAATGCTCCCAGCCGAATGTGTTGGATAGTATTTATTCCTTCTCAATTTTTTGGAAGAATTTGTGTAGAATTGCTTTTATTTCTTCCTTGGTAGAATTAAAAAGTAAAGCCAGGGGCGCCTGGGTGGCGCAGTCGGTTAAGCGTCCGACTTCAGCCAGGTCACGATCTCGCGGTCCGTGAGTTCGAGCCCCGCGTCAGGCTCTGGGCTGATGGCTCAGAGCCTGGAGCCTGTTTCCGATTCTGTGTCTCCCTCTCTCTCTGCCCCTCCCCTGTTCATGCTCTGTCTCTCTCTGTCCCAAAAATAAATAAATGTTAAAAAAAAAAATTAAAAAAAAAAAAAAGTAAAGCCATTGGGACTTGGTTATTTACTTACTTATTTATTTATTTATTATTTATTCATTAGAAGGGTTTGTCTACAAATTTAATTTTTAAAAATAGATATAAGTCTTTTGGAGCTCTCTCTTGAATGAACTTTGGTAGTGTGCCTTTAAAGCAATTTATCAATTTCACACAACTTTTAAAATTTATTGGCATAAAATTGTTCATATTTTATTATTCTTTTAATATCCATAGTGGTAGCTGCCAACTTTTCTTATTCCTGACAATTGCTAATTTCCATTTTCTTTTTTTGTCATTGGCTAATTTTTTTTCCTGGAGTTTCAAGGCTTAGGGTTTTACTGACCATCTCAAAAAGCAGCTTTTGATTTCATGTGTTTTTCTTTATGTCTTTTCTATTTTTTGTTTCATTCACTTCATCTCTTCGTTTTCTTATTCTCTTTCATTTGCTTGTTTGGAGTTTAATTTGGTCTTCTTTTTCTAGTTTCAAAAGGTGGGATTGTCATTGTTTTTAGCCCATCGTTCTCTCCTTCTGAAAATTATGTTACCTGCATCCCAATTTTGACAGGCTGTTTTCGTTTTCATTTAATTCCATTTCATAATTTTTCCTTGACCAGTGGATTATTTTGAAGTGTTTTGTTTGTGAATATTAGAGGATTGTCCAGATATCTTTTTTGTATTGATTTTTAATTTCATAACAATGTGGCCACAGAGCACACTTTGCATGATCGGACTCCTCTTAAATGTTAATGAAACTGATTTTATGGCCCAGCATATGAACTTAATAAATGTTCCACATGTGCCTGAAAAAATTCTTGTGTTGTTGAGTGTATTGTTCTGTACATGCCAGTTAGTTCTGGTTGGTTGATAGCATTTTTCTGGTTGGTTGATCAAGCCTTCTTTACACTTGTTGATTCCTTTCTACTTATATCAATTATTGAGAGAGACTTGTTAAGTTTATGACCATAATTGTGGATTTGTCTATTTCTGTTTCCAAGTCCATTAGTTTTGGCTTCATGCATTTTGAAGCTCAGTTATTAGATATATACACCAAGGATTGTTATATTGTCTAAATGAATCAATCACTTTATCATTATTACTCTCTTTATCCTTGTTCATATCCATGTTCTGACATCTACCTTGGCTGATGTTAATACAGCCACTTCAGGTTTCCTTTGTTTAGCGGTATCATAGTACATATATTTCCACCCCTTTATTTTTGGTCAATGTGTGTCTTCATATCTAAAGTGAATTGTAGATTCCCGGGAAACCCATAAATAATTTTTTAGGGGAGTGGGTGGACAGCCAAATGATATGTATGGAGTGCTTCTCAACTTTTTAAACTCATGGTAAATTAAAGGGAAAATGGTTGTTTTATTGATTCCTTCTTCCTCTGGAGCAGTAGGGGATTGAAAACTAGACATACTGTAACCAAGAAAAGGAATACTGGTTAAAAACTCTTAAAGAGAGAAACGGTGTGATTTCCATCCTAAATTATGAAAAGCCTGTAGATCCCATTTCCTGAATCAAAGAAATGTGGAGGCAACGTTGTTGAGGAGAGGTAAGAGAAACTGCAGTCTTTGGTTTTCACCCCCTCAAGTGTCAGGAGCAGTGGTTGTCTCTGCTGTTGTTGTTTTCTATTCAGGACTAGAGAATAAATATTTTGGACGCTGCAGGCCTTGCAGTCTCTGTAGCAGCTACTCAACTCTGTCACTGTAATGCAAAAGCATCCGCAAATGACACCTAAGGGAAGGAGGACGGCTGTGTTCCAATAAAACTTTATGTATGGACCCTGTAATTCAAATTTTAATATAATTTTCACATGTCAGAAAATACTAGTCTTGTTTTCATTTTTTCAACCTTTTAAAATATAGAACTCATTCATACTACTGTTGAGTCAAATTTGCCTGTAGGCCATAGTTTGCAGACTCCTGCACTAGAATGGCAAGTCAATAGCTTCATATCATGATAAGGAATGACCATATCCAGAGGACTAGAGGTAGAGTCAGAATCAAAGAGATAGGAAGATTATGAGAACATAGCTGTGAAGAGAGGGAGATGGGATGGAAAGGAAGGGAGCCAAAGGGAAAGAATTCTTTGCAAATATATAGTTTTCCCTATAAAAGAGTGACTCAGAGTATCACAGAGATCTCCATGGCATTATACTTTTCTTGCTTCCCAGAAGTCTCAAACTCTATCTCATGCACTTGAGGGATCTGCTAGACTACCATTTGTGATTTGAAGACCAAATATTGTAGTTGGCTTCACATTTCCTTTCTTTCAGCAACCTCTTAGGTACAAAAATCAACTAGATACAGCTGTAAAAGCTATGATTCTTAGCTCTCAGCAGATGGCAAATATCATTCTTCCTTTTCCCAGAGGACCTAGACATTTAACATCATATTTAAAAAAACTTTGGGATTCCTGGATGCCTCAGTCAGTTGGGTGTCTGACTTTTGATTTCTGCTCAGGTCAGGTCATGATCTCACAGTCATGAGATCAAGCCCCACGTTGGACCTGGTTGGGATTCTCTCCCTCTCTTTCTCTCTCTCTCTGTCTTTCTCTCTCTCTCTCTCTCCCTCTCTCTGTCTGTCTCTTTCTCTCTCTGTCTCTCTCTCAGAAACTTTTAAGTCAGAGACTAAAGCAGAATTCTCTTTTAAATATCAAACATTTCTTTCTATCTAACCCCTCAATTCCCATACTCTCTTCTTTCCCTTACTATTATTCTGCCTTAAGGGGAGAAAAGAAGAAAAAACAAGTTGAAGAAAACAGATTTGGAGTGTTGTATCTGGCAGGTGGCAGAGAGTAGAAATAGAGACCCAAATTACAGATCCTTCTCTATCTTTGCCCTCCACCCATGCCCCCAATTTTCTCACAATAAAATCTAGTACATAGAAATAAAGATGGGTCACTTTGGCCTTAGGTTTGATGGTACAATATATTCAGGTTTTTCAAATTTACAACTAAACTCATGGCCCTAGAGGTTTTTAAAAATTATTAAATCAATTTTTTAGAAATACTGTAAAATTATTTAAATTTCTGTGTGTGCAATGTGATATTTCTGGTTCTCTTTCACACTTAAAGCTCTCATTGAGAATAAAACAGTTTTCTGCATTAAACTGTAACATGATTTGGCATTTATACATCCTGTAGGAGAGAGTGAAACACTACCTGCTTTAAATTGTGATTTCTAGGAGGGTTTCTGGATATAGTAAAGCCTCAGATACCAGAAAAAATAAAATAAAGATTTTGAAATTGCCTTGCCAAGGCTAAGATTCATATGTCTATTTTTACTCAACACCAAATAAAGGTACCATTTCTAATCCAAGAACTTCACTCTGCCATCTTCTAGCACATTGACATTTTCCACAGGCGTTTCTTGTTTTACTTAATGTATTTTTTCTAGTTTTTCTTAATATGATATCTGAGAATTTTTGTTGCTAAGTATTGATTCAAAAATTTTAAATTATGGTTAAACTGTGGCTATTTGACACAGTGTCAAAGGTGATTTACTATTTTCAAAGCTTTATTGTTCTTGACTTTGACTAAAATAATATCCAAATAAAATTTCAAGAATGATTCAGAGAATTTTAAGCTACACAATGAAGCAAGGCTCTGAATGCAATATTAAACAGAACTCTGCAGCCACACTGCAAAAGATTTCCATTGCCTTCCATATGTAGCTGGAAAAAGAATAGTTTTGATCAAAAGATTTAATTTTTCTATAGCTAAAACATGCTGAAGGATAGTATGATTTCTCTGAGTGCGAAGTTTATTTAATTACTTGGAAGTATTTTGTACATTAGAATTCAATCCAAATTAAAGTAATCCATCCCATTGTGTTTTCAACCAGATGAGGTCAAATTCTGTCTTTCATAACTATTTTGTATTCATAGATTATTACTTTCTTAAAATTTTTTAATGTTTATTTATTTTTTTTTATAAATTTTTTTTTCAACGTTTTATTTTTATTTTTGGGACAGAGAGAGACAGAGCATGAACGGGGGAGGGGCAGAGAGAGAGGGACACACAGAATCGGAAACAAGCTCCAGGCTCTGAGCCATCAGCCCAGAGCCTGACGCGGGGCTCCAACTCCCGGACCGCGAGATCGTGACCTGGCTGAAGTCGGACGCTTAACTGACTGCGCCACCCAGGCGCCCCTAATGTTTATTTATTTTTGAAAGAGAGAGACAGAGAGACAGAGCATGAGCAGAGGAGGGGCAGAGACAGAGAGGCAGACAGAATCTAAAGCAGGCTCCAAGTTCCAAGCTGTCAGCCCAGAGCCAGATGCAGGGCTCGAACCCATGAACCACTCGGTCATGACCTGGGGTGAAGTCGGATGCTTAACCGACTGAGCCACCCAGGTGTCCCTCGTAGGTTATTACTTTCTAAGGTTACTTACTTGGTTTCAAAACAGAAAACATGGTTACATGTACATGATTACTATGAAAAGAAGATTTTTAAATATTTGATTTCACAAATTCATGAGAAGGCAGAATTTTCATTTTGCTTGTTTTTCTGATTGCTTCACTTAAATTTTCCCCAATAAGGCCAAAAATACTTTCTGATATTATAATAAATGCCATTTATAATATTTCAATAATATCTGTGGCATAATCTTTACTTTGCCCTACATCTTTTTTCATGAAACATAAGCAAGAGAAATTCTCACTTTCTGTGTAACATATACTTTACCCAGTGAAACACTCAACTGAAGGATGCTGCTGAAGCCAATAGCTCTGAAAGTTTAGGAGAAAATGATTAGAAACTGATATGAGCAAAACTAACAATATCATGGCAATAAATTAGGATAAAATAACCAGATTTATCCATGCTTATTCTGCAGAACATAATCTCCTAACATTTACAAAACACCCAAGCTCTATTCTTGGATTAAGTGACATGTCTGCATTTTACCACTTGTTTAGAATGGGCTGTTGGTTATATCATTTTCCCAGTATGATTAGACTCAAAATCCAGTTTCAGTAACAGCCCTGTTATTCCTGTATATCCCATAATCCTAAAAGGAGACATAGAGGTAAAGGTTACAAAAGTGTTTTCTCTGCCACACCATGAAATCTGTCCTACTTGCAAGTGACAAGGCTCCTGTAGGACCCTTTCTTGCCATCAAGAATCCAAATTAGCAACAGCTTGCAGTGATAATCAGTTCATTTCAGTGTACTCAAAATGGGCTCATTATTATTAATTTTTGCCAACTCCCAAGCAATTCATGAACCATTTTTAGATTTTCAAAAAGCAGTTCATGAATCAGACAAAAAAAAATTTAAAAGGAACCCATCCCACAATGAGATGATGACTCAGAGTCCTTTGCTGTAGCTGTGTCAACTGCCGAGCATCTGAAATCTGATGAGGATGGGGCTGATGGAGAAAAGGCCATGATGAGCATGAAACAATGTGTTGAATTTACATGTTAAAACTTCTTGTTGGTTTTGGCAATTTTTGCTGAGGATTATTGAGAAATCCATAACATCTGGATGTGGGGGAGAAGCTCCACTAAAATGATGAAGTTTATATTGGTCGACAAGACTATAAATGGAAAAGAAAGTAGTTTCTTAACACAGCTGTTTCCAATTTTGTTAACATTTTAGGCCAAATTCATTTGAAAAAAAAGAAATAACATAAAACTCTAATGTTCAAGATATACTTTACAAGTCTGATTTAATGTACACATGCTGAAGACATTCTTGACTCAAACTAATATACCCAGAGAATGGACAAATGAACCAGTGATCTAAGTCTAGGCTCCAAACCTGTCTTTGAAATGGACACTAGCAAGACATTTTGCCAATAAATTTGGATTTCAAAGTGAAATAATCCCTTTAGGTTAATTCGTTTTTAAGTGAAATAAAACCATCAGATTCCTGGCACTGCCTTATGTTTCAATACATATCATATCTCTTAGGTCCTAAAATAATTGAATGGACAGATCATTGATCGAATCTCAAATGAACTAGATAGTCTCCATTTTTCCCACCAACTGGGTGACTTCTTATTCATCACTTACTCTTTCTGCACTTTATTTTCCCCCTGTGTAAGATGAAAATTATGTAAAAAGACAAATAAAATATATGCAAACATATTTTCTTGTTTTCTTGAAAGTAACACCGCATAAAGCAAATACAAATACACACACACACACACACGTACACGTTCCTACACATGCAGCTATATCTATTTAAATCACTCTCTCCTTGGTTTCCAAATTTCCATTTTCCTATTATTAGTTTTTTGACATCTCTTTTCTCATATTTTAGCAGAAAAACTATGGCAAACATTAAAAACTTCTCTATTCCTTTCTCTCTTTGTCTCTTATTTCCTTCTTTTCCTTTCCTTTCACATTTCCTCCATTGTGGCCTTCAAACAGCTTTCTGTTTTCTTACACAAAGAACAAAGGCAAAATAGAAAGCTTTGAGATAAATATGCTTTCCTATGATTTTCATTTATGAACCCCTGAAGTCATTATGCAGTTGAATAAAGTGGGAGCAGCATCTTTGAAAAATGTTCTATTAGCTTGTTGATGCTTTTTGGCTAGAGATGACTCTTAAATATTGATGACAATTATAATCTACTTCCTATGCTTATTTTTTTCAGAATTCAAGATTTGGTAGAGGCATGAACATACCAATATCAGATAGATTTGTTAATTCTCCTTGACATAAGTAAAGTCTGGGATAGCAAGATGTTTTAAAGATCATCAACAATATGATCAATACAGATTGCCAGAATCAATTCTGGAGTCTGACTCTGCCTGCTGTGAGCAGTTGTCACAATGTTCTTTGAGAAAATTGGCAAGAAATGATAAGGATTCTGTCAACAGACACCCATCAATAGAAAATAATCCCCCTCAAGAAATATTGCACTCTTTTTTGCCTTTTCCTTGCAAATAGGTTATAAATAAGGAGAGTCTCGTTGAACCTTGCAATTAACAGAGTTGATATAAAAGATCTTATGTAAGATCTTTGTTATAAATAGATTAAAATGTTAACTGGGATAATATCTTTCTCAACTTATAGAGTATTTAAGGACTCAGAAGCAATACCTTCTAAATGAAATGTATTTGATATCTCTATAAGGAATTTTTGATTCAGTAAGATCCTTTCCATAGGTATAAAGTTTGACACTTTGGGTAGTGTGTTGATTGACTTTGGTGAGGATCATTTTGTTTTTTTCTAAATTTCATAAGTTTACCACAATTAAAAGCAGCAGGATATTTGGCTAACTATAGCACTTCTGGTTTCACATTTTTCCTGAATTTTTTCAGTTGAGACCTAAGGATCTTGAGATTTTATGAGTGTTTTTACGATGTCTGTGAATTTATTAAATTGAATAAAAACTTTTGTTGTGTGTATATATTTGTATTGTTTAGGGGCGCCTGGGTGGCTCAGTCGGTTGGGCGTCCAACTTCGGCTCAGGTCATGATCTCGTGGTCCATGGGTTCAAGTCCCGCGTTTGGCTCTCTGCTGACAGCTCAGAGCCTGGAGCCTGCTTCCGATTCTGTGTCTCCCTTTCTCTGGCCGTCCCCGCTCACACTTTGTCTCACTCTCTCTCTCAAAAATAAATAAACATTAAAAAAATTTATATTTATATTGTTTATAGTAACAGAAATCCTAACAACTGGATGGCATACCAAGTCATCTATGAAATTTTTTGAAGGAATGAAGGAAGAAAAGAAGGACAGAAAAAATTTATCTAGAGCAAAATGATTTTGTAAAACTTGAATAACTTAACCCTATCTCGGTATTTATTTTAAAAAGTAAATGCTTATGGAGTGCCTATTATGTGCCATCGTTAAAAAATAACAATAACAAAAAGATCCACACTTAAAGAGGTTATATTTAAGTGACAGGAGAAAGACAATAAATTATGTCAAGTCCTACATGATGCAAGTCTAATGTAATACTCTCCAATAACAATTATGATATTAGGGAATGTTAGAAAATTGTTATAAACACAAAGAGGCTTTCTTTTTAGTGTAACTAATATCCTCTAACACTTACACAACATTAGAAACAATGCCCTATTTTAAAGATTTGTCCCTTCTCCTGGGTACTACCATATTTGAGCCAGATAATTCTGTTGTGAGGAGTTGTCCTACGTATTTGTTTAGCAGCAATCCTTGCCTGCACCCACTAGATGCCAGTAGCGTCCCCCCTCCCCAGTTGTTATAACTAAAAATTTCTCTAGAAATTGCCAGATGTCCCCTTGGGGGCAAAAATCACTCCTGTTGAGAAACAGTACTCTGAGGGATGCATCTATCAGTAGCTCAGGCCAATGGCAAGGTATGTAGTGATAAATGCAATGTTTTCATTGTCATGGAGAACTTCACATGTCTCAGAGAGAACTCAGTCTTGAGACAACCTATTTTAGAATCCATTTGTCTACAAAACATCTACTAAAAATCCATACCTTGCCCTTGAAGGAAGTTTCTCTCTCTCTTTCCCATTGTCTTTTACTTCTTAGTTGCTTATTTATATTTAGCCTGCTTTTCTTCCACACCTAAGCTCACAGAGGGCCAATGTCATAGGCATTCTTACTTTATAAATATTTGCTTTGTAACAATAAAATCTGGCTGTTTAAAATGTAACACATATTGGATATACCTAACTAAAGGAAGGATAATACATAGAAATGCAATAAAATAGCTAATGGAATAAAACTTAAAGAAAGATTATATACAGACTTGTTGATATTTTCATTCACTGAAGCTCAAAATTTCTAGTTTTATTTTTTCAGAAATTCAGAGCACAGCAGTAATAATCTCTTTTGACTGTCACTGTCATCCCTGTAATGGAAACACCTCACCTTTACTTCCAGAAAAAAAGAAAACAATGCAGTATTAAAATGAATAGAGGAAACTGAAGAGAGCCAATTTATGTACAAATAAACTATTGGGACTTCATCAAAATCCAAAGCTTCTGCACAGTGAAGGAAACTATCAACAAAACTAAAAGGCAATCTATGGAGTATCTTGCAAATATCTTACAAGTATATGTATCCAAATCTATAAAGAACTCATAAAACTCAACACCAAAATAAAATGAATAATCAAACTAAAAAATGGGCAGAAGACAAGAATAGACAGTTTTCCAAAGAAGACATCCAGATGGCCAACAGACAAATGAAAAGATGCCCAACATCACTGATCATCAGGAAATACAAATCAAAACTACAATGAGATATCATCTGACACTTGTCAGAATGACTAAAATCAACAACACAGGAAACAACAGGTGGCGAGGATGTAGGAAAGGGGAGTCTGCTTGAACTGTTAGTGGGAATGCAAACTGGTGCAGCCACTCTGGAAACAGTAGGAAGGTTCCTCAGATCACTAAAAATAGAGTTATCCTAAAATCCAGCAATTACACTAATAGGTATTTGCCCAAATAATTCAAAAATACTAATTCAAAGAGATACCTGCACCCTAATGTTTACAGCAGCATTATCTACAATAGCCAAATTACAGAAACAACCCAAGTGCCCATGGACTGATGAATGGATAAAGAAGATGTGATTATATATATATATATATATATATACACAATGGAATATTACTCAGCCATAAAGAAGAATGAAATCTTGTCATTTGCAACAACATGGATGGAGCTAGCAAGTATTATGCTAAGGGAAATAAGTCAGCAGGAGTAAGACAAATACCACATGATTTCACTCATATGTGGAATTTAAGAAACAAAATACACAAGCAAAGGGGGAAAAAAGAGAGGGAGAAAGAAACCAAGAAACAGACTCTTAACTATAGAGAACAAACTTATGGTTACCACAGGAGAGGGAGGTGGGGAGTGGGTTAAATTGGTGATGGGATTGAGGAGGACACTTGTGATAAGCACAGGGCGATGCATGAAAGTGTGATGGGTCATAGACATGTAATTTTAGTAGGCCATAAATATGGAATTTGACCATTGGATGTCTCCTAAGGGCTTTGAGGAAAGGTTTTGCTCCATAAAAATTCAATGCGCATGGTCATGCCTGCCCAGGATACCTGGGAGTGTTACAGCTGTCTTGCAACCAGAAGGGGAGACAACATTGATAGACCAAAAGTGAAAGAATGGGAAGAGAAAAGCCTGGAGCCCGAAGAATTCCAACTGACACAATAAATATGTCTTCTATATCTTCATCCATGCTTTCTTTGTATTTATTTTTCATTGTACTAATCTGAATTTAGGAGTACAAGCATAGAGCTGATTCTTTTGAAGAGTTTACCAATCATAAGTTTCAGATCCCTTTATTCAGTGGCCTCTACTTTTTCAGTTAATTCCATCACTTTTCACCTATGACTCATCCTGGAGTATGGACTTTAGTCAAAGTAAGAGAAATATACAGAAAAATAACATCTGAAACCCAAGTGTATGGAGTATATGCAGACCGTATATGGGGGAAAGAGGAGAAAGTCAAGAGTGATGGCTCTGGAAATCCCTTATTTTATAGGATGTAAAAAATTTAAACTGTAAAGTAGACTAAGGAAGCATCTGAGCCGAAGGGGGACAGAAAAGATGGCACCATACGTTAACAGGAAGCAGGCAACCTTCAGAAAGAAAATTCAATAAATTCTTGGATTGGATCTTTCAATGTCCATTTTGCCCTTATTCTACAGAAAGGCTAAGGATTTACAAATCTCTATTTCCTAAATTCCCTGGCAACTGCACTTCTGGATGTGGCTTGCATTCTATTAGATGCTCTTGCGCAATATCTAAAAGGCAGAAGAGAGACAGAGGTCATCTTCCAGTAACTAGTGGCTAATACGTTGTGGGCAGACTCCACACTCCAGTGTCTAGTTGACAGCCTTGCCGGTGGGAGGTCTTTGCAGCAGCAGCAGCAGCAGCAGCGGCAGGAGCAGGAGTAGCAGCTGCAGATTCCTGCCGGCTGCATCATAGCAGCATGACTTTGATGCACAGGCAAACTTTATGATGCACAGGCAGCCTCCTGAATCCTATTTCACCAGGACTTCCAACAAGTTTAACTTTAACTCCCCAGAAGAAATCCTTTTCAGCTTAAAATACCTAAAGCAATACAGAAACATAGGCAACATGGTCAAACACTGAAGGTTTAAGATCATGACTATTAAGAGAACTTTGGGGGTGCCTGGGTGGCTCAGTCCGTTAAGCATCCCACTTGGGCTCAGGTCATGATCTCCCCGTTGGTGAGTTCCAACCCCACGTAGGGTTGTGTGTTGACAGCTTGGAGCCTGGAGCCTGCTTCAGATTCTGTGTCTCCCTCTCTCTCTGCCCTCCCCCGCTCCCACTCTGTCTCTCTCTCTCTCAAAAATAAAACATTAAAAAAAAAAACCAGGAGAATTTTGAAGGCCAATTCAAATATTTAGAGAGTATTTCAGCACACTAATGGGAGCACAGACCCAGTCATCAGGCAGTCATCAGGAATTAAAGAATATAACTCAGAAAAATGTTGATTACAAGTTAGAGAAAACGAACTCATGGAAAAAAGATATGTGCGACACCTGGGTTGAGGCACACCCTAATTCTAAGGGACATAAATAAATTCATTAAATCTCTCTCCTTTCCGCTCTTCACCCTGAACTCTTGGACTTATTTCTGATGATTTCTCTCTCTCTCTCCCTCTCTCTCTCTCTTTCTCTGTGTGTGTCTGGTGTGTCTGTGTCTTTCTCTCTCTAGATGAGTGAGAGGCTTCATACAACCTTAAGCTCATAATATCCCAGCAGCCATAAATGAACATCACAGAAAACTCTGATTCACTGTGGTTGGTTCAACCGCCCACTCTTGGATTAATTTCTGTTTGTGCGTTATTTTTCCGGTTATGTTAGGTGCCCTCCTCTTTGATTGGTAACTTCACCAAAACCACGCCAACAGGGGAACAAATTTCTACAAAGAGAAGGAATTATTACCCCATTAATGAGGGAAAGGACGATGCTGGAATAAAAACCGATAGAATTTTTTTTTCAAGGAATAAGGAAGTAGGGAAAGAAGAAAACACTAATGCCTTAAATGAGATCAAGGCCACTGTAGAATGTATAAGATATTAGAAGTCTGATGTGTATATAGGCTGGGAGAAAGAAGCATTTCAGAGGAAGGAATGTGATTTTTAATGGAAGAAAAGAGAAACATTTGCTCAAAGTTTCTAAATGGTTGGGGAGGAGGAGAGACTAATTTGGAAACTAAAACAAAGAACTTGTTCACCTAAATATATATTTTTGAATTGTCGTAGATCATTGATCACTATATATGAATGCTCTAGAAACATTTGAAGTACAGAGGAAACTAACCTGAAAGTTTCTCTATTATTCTTAAAAGAAAACAAGATCTTTTGCTGAGATTTAGGTTTTAGCCAAGCAGATTGGAACCTTAAATAAGAGGAGGAGGTTTGACCTTTAATTTTATTTACACACTGTTATGTTTTCAGTTTCTATGATGACTATATACTACATTTACTAAAAATAAGCAATGAGAGAGCCAGGTTAGAAAGTTAAGCATTTTTAGGGACACCTGGGTGGTTCAGTCAGTTCAGCATCTAACATTGGCTCAGGTCATAATCTTGCAGTTCATGAGTTCTAGCCCCCCCATTGGGCTCTGTGCTGACAGCTCAGAGCCTGGAGCCTGCTTCAGATTCTATGTCTCCCTCTATTCTGACCTCCCTCCCTTTCAAAAATAACTAAACATTAAAAAAAATTTAAAGAAGAAAGTGAAGCATTTCTGAATAGTGATAAGAAATAGTGGATGGCTGCGATAATCACAGCACAATGTTACATAAGCTACATGGTAACTCAAGGAATTTTACTCCTAGCCTTGCCTTCATGACTCAGGGGGAGTTCAAGAAATATGTGCCACTGGGAATGAGTGCTGTTGTTGGAGGAAAAGCACAGGTTTCAGGCTGGGAAAGGAAGCCGGAAGGGCAAGTGAGAAAAGTGAAAGATAGAAACATCACATTAAATCAAGGGTGCAAGTTGGTAGCCCAGATCGTGTATGTTCATTTTGATGCTTTTATTCTGGGCTTTACGTTTCCTCATTGATCAAAATTTCCACAACTTTTTCTATTTTTCCCCTTATTCTGCTACCTACCTGGTCTCTGAATTTTCCCTACAGAGTTCTTTTGCAATTTTCCAGGGCTGGTATTTTTACCATAGGCATCTTTGTGGCAAGCTTCCTTGCTGCAAAACTAATTGGCTGTAAGGCAATTTTGCCATAAAAGGTAAAATCATGAAAAATCAAAGACGGACATTCATTAAGAAACATAGAGTGAAACATAAAAAAAAAGAGTAACAGAATTATAAACACTTTATTGCAAAATACAAAATATTTGAATACTTTTTAAATGTGTGTAGATTCGTGGCAATACTGTGCAAATAATTGATTTTATTTTGTGGATTGTACCTAAATGCTTGTCTTCAAACTCTTTCATTCATGGTATTATACTTCTTTGTTTTGTTTTGTTTGTGTTTTTGTGTTTTGTGTTTTTTTGGTTTTGTTTTTGCTTTTCTGCCTGTTGATTCTTTTTCTTGTTCAGCACTACACTGTTTCTTTTTTTGGTAGAATGTCTTCTTTCCTTAAGAGAAATATCAGCTTCCAAACACTACGATGCATATTTGTAACTGAGCTTTGCATTGTGTCATGAAAGCTTTCTAAAACTATTGTTTGTTCTTGGCATATTGTCTCATGTGTCCGTTCATAGATGTTCCAAATTTCTTTGAAAAAGGTGAGTTCAAAACTCTGCACCACTGTGTAGACCATTATAAGGGCTAAGATTTATATAATATAAAAATGGGAGTACTATACCAATGGATAAATGAAATCAAACTGCCCGCCAGTTGAAACCAACAAACTCTCAAACCATATTGTCAATCAGTTTTTTTTTAATCTTTTACAACAAAATTGCCTTGTGGCCAATCAGTTATGCAGCAAAAATGCTTGTGTCATAGATGCTAACTTGAAACTACCTAGAACTGCAGATTTCATTTTCGTTATCTCATTCATGCTCGCAACAATTCTGTGCTCAAAACAGATTTACCCATTTGCAGATGAACTTTAATGGACAGCAGGGTGGACCCAGTAAACAAAATCTTTGTCCAAGTTCTCTTAATGTTGTCTCTTATTTCTGGGCGTTCTGTTTAGAACGTATGCTGTGTGGACAGTAAGGGAGCATAAAGTCTGAGCTAAAAATTGAGCTTTAATACCTCTTCTTTCTCTCCAAGCTCTAGAATATAAGTTATGATCTCAAAGAACTCTGGACTTAAGATTCAGATATTCTGAATCCTTAAATTCTATCCCTAGGACTCTATGATTAGAACAGAATTTGAAGAAATTACAATTTTCAGCCATAAGAGAATGGATAAGTAGACAGTGATAAGAAGACACTATGGAGTCATTAGCATTGTTTATGGAGACATAAAAAATTAAGTAATATAGTAATTGAATAAAGTAAGATAGGTTACATATGCAGCACAATTTATAATAGTATGTAAATAAACGCACTTATTTAAAATGAAATTTAATAGGCTCCTGGGTGGCTCAGGGGGTTAGGCATTGACTCTTGGTTTCAGCTCAGGTAATGATCTCAGGATTAGTGAGACCCAGTGCACAGAGCCTGATTGAGGTTCTCTCTCTCCCTCTCTCTCTGCTCCTTCCCCGCTCAAGCATACACTCTCTGTCTCAAAATAAATAAACTTAAAAAAATAAAATGAAATTAAAATGGAGACATACTTTTGCTTAGGATATGACACAACTAGTTCTACTTACCCTTTCAAATTTTCTGTATTTTCAAGATTTTTAAAATAAAAATAATAAAACACAAGTAAGAGTCACTGAAGAAAAATAATTCTCAGGGTTTAGGAGAATACCAACTGCCAGAAAGAGTACATAGGGCCTAATATAAGCTTTTAAAAATGCACTAGGTGAAGGAGGGGGACCAAAAGCTATGTAGAAAAAAAAATATTTGTTCAAATCTCTTAAAATGGAATTAATAGATATTAAGAAGAATAATGAAGTCAGTGGGAAGAGGGATAAAAATGAGTGTGTTTTTCAGAGGAAACAAATATACTTTTTGTTTCATTCAAAATCAATATTCTTTTTTTTTTTTAGTTTATTTATTTATTTTGAGAAAGAGTACATGAAAGCAAGCACGAATGGGGGAGGGGCAGAGAGGGAGAGAGAAAATCCTAAGCAAGCTCCTCGCTGGCAGCACAGAGCCCGACAGGGGGCTTGAACTCATGAGCCGTGAGATCATGACATGAGCCAAAACCAAGAGTCAGACACTTAACAAACTGAGCCACCCAAATGCCCCCCAAATTTAATAATCCACTACTAGCTAGAGAATTAATGACCCCAAAAGAGGTATCAAATGATTTGACTTTTCTTTTTCTCCTTCACTTAGGCTATTGCTATTGACCTAACTGCCAGAAAGAAGCACACTGCAAGGAAGATGTTACAATTGTATGAGTTAGGATTAAATAAATTAAGATTTATAATGTTCTTAGAAAATAGTCTGGCACAGAATAAGCACTATTTAAGTATGTGTTATATAAATACTTTTCAGTGGCCTGGGATATTGAAAATTTAAAAAAAAAACTTTTAATCCCCAAGTATGAAAAAGCAACTTAGAAATATTATACATTTTTTTCTAATGCTTCAGAACAACCAATAAAAACAAACAAACAAGTAAGTTCAAAGCAAATTATTTTGTTTCATTAAACTCAAAAGAATGAAAATGGGTATATGCCAGTTTGGATTAAACAAAATGAGAATAAAATGCACACTATCTTTAAAGCTACTGTAAATTACCAGCTTAATAAATTGCAAGGAATGTGTGTAGCTATTTATTCTTCTGTTCAGGAAAAAAAAAACATAGTTACTATGGCAACCACCAAATCTCATAGTGTGTTTGCTACCTCTATGATATGATCACTTTTTGTAATACAGATATGAGTAATACATCATCTGGTCTCTATTAAATGATTTGAAATGCTTTAAAACACACACATTGCTGATATACATACTCACTATTTTTGACTCCCTTATCTCTGACATTCAATACACTTTAAATTTTAACATTTTTGTGTTTCAGATACATTCTAAATGTATAACCACAAATATAAATTCTCTGAGAATTGTACAATTAGAGTCAACACCCCAAATTTTTCAATGATTTGTAACTGGCTTTCCATGAACACTATAGAAATGAATAAAAGAAAGATTTTTCCTAAATAATTTTAAATGGGGTTACATATTGTAAAAACAAACAAACAAAAAAACATGTTATAAGAAAATAAAATACTTTTTATATTCTCTTAAAAAAGAAAAGTAACAATTTGTATTAGAAATGGACCAAGATACTGTTTTCCATGTCTCCCTGCTGCTGTTACATTTAACACAGGGTCAGTTTATGAGACACATAAAATAGAATACAGAAGCACAACATTTGTTCACAGCTCTCATTAGACAAAATGATATGAACCCCTAAGGTGAACTTGTGCCTTAAAAGTGTTGGGACATAAAGTCATGTCTCACTGATTAAGCTGAAGCTTCAATGGAGCATTGACTCATGTTTTTGTCATCTGTCCTTGGATTCCTATGGAAAAACTCAAGGGGAGTTTATTCTCTGAAAATTTTACCAGGTAAATAAGAGGGCTTGGACTTCTGGGGCTGTTGATGGAATCTGCTTCATAAAAATTTTACCTAACTGAAACACGGTTAACTTCTTTGCTTTCTTGCACCCAAAATTAAGCAGGGGCAGTGATGAAATGAAGTGGAAATCTCACAAATTACAAAATTATTTTATTTTATTTTTTTAATTTGTTTTTTAAATATTTATTTATTGTGAGAGAGAGGGGAGGGGAGGGGCGGAGAAACAGTGAAAGAGAGAAACTGAAGAAGGATCCACGCTGTCAGGGCTTGATCGCATGACCCTGGGATCATGACCTGAGCTGAAGTCAAGAGTCAGACACTTAACTGACTCAGCCACCCAGGCACCCACAAAGTGATTTTAAACATTATAGATGCCTAATGGTTCTTAAATTGCGCCACTCGTTTGATTTTTTTCAACCTTTTCACAAAGAAGGAAGGGCTTTATTACAATTAATTTTTAACAGAACTAAATTAAAATTAAATTATGGTTACAAAATGTCATACCTTAAGATAATTGTGCATGGTCTTCACTGTGGCAAAACCAAGGTAAGTAATCAATATTATTAAGAGGGTATTTGGATGCTATGCTAAGTTTTCTGATTTTCTTCCATGCCAATTTACTGCGTGTGTATTTAGTTTACTTTGCCACTGGAAAAAATGCCACTTTTAATATCTTATGAACAACCTGGGTATGTGTTTGTGTGTGTGTGTGTGTATACATGTGTATGTGTGTAGAGAGAGAGAAATTTAAACGTTACCTTCAAAATCTTATTCTTACGAAGCTTTCATTGTTTTATAGTTAACCAGTGTTTTCGACAGATACATACATTTGAGGAGAAAAGAAAATGGGCATCTAAAGTATAGAAAGCCCTGCACCAATGTTTCTTGATTCTACTGTTCTAGCAGTTTTCTCTTTTAGAATTCCACAAAATTATTTTTCTTGCACTTATCTAAAAATTTCAAGTTCACATAGTGCTTTCATAGACATGATTCCTTGCACTCCTTACAACACTCCTGTGAGGGGACAGGGTTCATAGTATTTAGGTTTGATTTCTATTTACCAAGTCTTAAAGAGGTTACAGTAAGGGGAGAGAGAGGAGAATAGAGTCAGAGGTGGTGGGTAAAGATGCGGAAAAGTAATAAAATTAAAAGGTAGAAAAGCAAATAAAACAAGATGGAAAAATATTCCACAGCCCTGATCAAATGCACAGAGACAAACCATTAACAGCCACAAGACATGGCAGCAGGACAAGCAAGGAGGCAATTGGGTTTCTGAGAATAGAGAAACCACACGGTAGTCATCAGGGCCTTGATCTTGGGGTTCTAATTTCAAGCCCCACATTGAGTGTGGAAGTCACTTAAAAAATGAGCTAGAAGACATCAAGAACATGTTACAATACTTAAAAGAAAAGCATAAATCAGATTTAGAAATGTGACTGAACTCAGGAAGTAATTAGAAATAAAAGAAAAAATCAACTTTGAAATAAAGACAATACTAGAAGAGCAATTAAATACAAAGGCATACTTTAAACAAAGAAGGTGAAAAGAGGAACATTGAAAAACAAACAAAAAATTAGAGAGGAAAAGCTACACGAGAAAATGACAAATACTGAAAAGAGGCAAAAATACCAAAAAAATGGTTTCAATAGGCCTTGTGTAGTCTGATAGTGTCTCAAGTCTGAGCTGAAGGCTTGTTAACAAAATAAGGACAAATAGAATCTCTTAGGGTCATCTGATTACTGAAAGACCAGAGATTATAATCCTCCCACCCTCTTCCTAAATGTTAGTTCCCATGAAGACTAATATAATAGAAATGAACCTTTTGAAATAACTCAAGATGATGAGAAAGACATGTAATTGTTTAGCATAAAAAGTTACTCTTGATGGCTAGCAGGATAGCTACTTAAGTGAAAAGGTCTTCCTGACTTTTGTTTTTTTAAGTTTATTTATTTATTTTGAGAGAGAGAGAGAGAGAGCACAAATTGGGGAGAGGGTCAGGGAGAGGGAAATAGGAAATCCAAAGTAGGATCTGTTCTGTCTGCATGAAGCTTGACATGGAGCTTGATCTCATGATCTGTTGAAATCAAGAGTCTGATGCTTAACCAACTGAGCCACCCCGGTGCCCCAATCTTCCTGTCTTTTAGATAGTATACCAGAGTCAAATCATCATGGGTCCTCCTTGTCTGCCTCTTCCACTTTCAGAATACAAGCACTCCATTTGTTTTTTCAGTAGCAGAGTTGAAAAAAGCAAGAGGCTTGTCATGCTACAAACCAAAGAGAAAGAAAGGTTAACACTGGGAAGGGGTAGTGAAGGTGGTCAACAGGTTCAAGGTGTTATGAATGAGGAAAAGAGTCAAAAGGAGAGAACAAGAGAAAAGGACTGGAGAACACACATGTGGTTTACTCTGAGTCCAGGATGAACTACATCACTATCCATGGATGGGCCACAGGATTAAACTAACCAGAGTAGAAATTCTATGAAACTTTATACCTTTATGGAATCTGTTTGGCTTTTGCAGCTTAAATCTGAAATAATGTACTGGTGATAACTTCTTCTGAACTCTGAATGTGCTTGACCAATCAACAGTGAGAGTACATTCATGTTGTCACAGGTAGTGGCTGAGGTTGCTAATGATATCCCTAAGAGTCATCCTGGACTCTTAGTAATATAGTCCTTTGTAATAGAAATCAAATAAAATTTTAGCAGGGCACATTGTTGACCAGGCTGAGATCACATTTTCCTGTCTCCTTTGCAGCTAGTTATGGCCACATGATTGAGTTCTGCCCAATGAGATGTAAGCAGAAGAAACCTGTGCGACTTCTTAGCTGTGCCCTTAAAAGAAACATCTTGCCTTCTAATTCGTCTTTTGTCCTTGCCACAGACTCAGACATAGGGCAGGGAAGACCTAAGACGGTGACAGAGAAGTAACATAAATGGTTTCATGGAGCCATTCTACCTCACTGTACTACCTGCCAGGTCAAATTTTTCTCAATATTGATATCTATTGAAGCAACTAAACAAATATCCTAGTTAATATACTACTTTTCTGTACATGATTAAGGCCTAGCAAATGGGCTGTAAGAGATTATTGTATCATGGCAGGAACCAGTTGTGCCTAAATCAAATTACACTATAGTATCGAACCAGATGATACTTCAACAGGGCAGCCAAAGTCTTAGAAGAAAGCTGCAGAAGAACAGAATTAGATCGGGTACCAACTCAAAATATTTAAGAAGAAACTCAGACATGCTAGACATTCTCTCTGGAGAGAAAAAACAGTGGAGCCAATGTATGGGTTTCTTAGACTCTATATCATGCTACTGGAAATAGCATCATTCAATAAGGATTCATCTCTTATTTTTATATGTTTAAGTGGGTGCCCCCACCATCTATGCTCTCATATTTTGTGAAGTAAAGGGAAGAAAGAAGAGAGTTTCATCTCATATGACCATAAACTGAAGGATAAATCCAAAATGGCTTATCAATTGGCTACAATGTAAATATTAAGTAGTGGTTAAGAATGCAAGGGAAGATAGTTTAGCTGAGATTGAATCAATAGTGTGTATTCAACTTCCTCATGTGTCAGTTTCTTCATGTGTAAAATGAGTAATAAGAATACCTACCTTATTAAGTTTCAGCTCACTAAATGGGTTAATACATGCAAAACACTCAAATCAGTGCCTGTCTCATAGTAAATAGTCAATAAATGTTAGCTAATATTATTGTCTCAGATAGTCTAGTGAGGGAAAATAATCTTGCACACCCTAAGGGCTACATCAAAAAACAACAAAATAGAGATAGGATATTTCTACAAAATATTAAAATAATGGGTGTCCATGAAATAGTCAACCACTAAAAATGATCCAGTATTCTGTGGTGAATCAGGTGCCTATCAGTTTATAAACTACAATCAGAGTTCAGAGAAGATCCCATCATGGAGGGGAGAGGTCTGCTGAGACCCAAACACTAAGTCTCAAGTCAGAATTTGTTAGAGAGAGGTGAGATAAGATCAGTAGACTGAGAAGGCTTTAACCAGAAATAAAGGTGGGCACATGAAAGTGAAAATTCATCATGAAGCAATAAGTTTTTAAGTTCATTAGACCCTGCTTGATACTACAAACAATGATGAAGATTGAGAAAGAGATAACTTCAAACAAGAGAAAACATTGGCTCTGCTCAGAAGGCATGGGATATCTCCTAACACTGAGTTAGTTTTAATGAAAAAGACTCATCCGGGTGGGGGGACAGTTTCTATGAGTGGAGTGATACGGATTTAGACACCCGAGTTGTCTTTACAACTGAGGGTCATGTACCAGGAGCAGCACCTGCATTTGAGGACTCAAAAGGTTGGAGTGGGGAGTTAGTATGCAGACTAGCTTTTTTTTTTTTTTCCCCTAGTCCTCACCACCTGATTCTTGAAGTCTGGAGATTTCTCAAGCTAAAGTCAGGGAATAGGACCTTTTGAACTATATTTCAAAGAGATAGTCTTCTGGAGTAATCAAGTATGGAAGATACACAAGTAGGGGAATGAAATTCAAAATGCGAAAGATCTGATAGTCGAATACTGCAAATTGATCTTATACTACCATGAAGACCACATGACCTACTCTTAGCTCTTCATCTATCCTCTCCAGCTCCCATCCAGTAGTGGAAACTAACAGACCACATATTGACTGCCAGTCATGCCAAGGACCGTAGTCAAGGGATGGCAAGGGGGCTGGCAGAGTAGGAGGGAAATGAAAGAGGTGCCAAGACAAGGCACATTGGAAGAGGGAGAGATGTACAAGGAGGGCACAAGAAAAAGACGTATGGTACTGTGTTGAATTTATATAACTGAATTTTACAGTTTCAGATCATCTTGATTATTCTCTTTTTAAAGATGATCTCAATTTTCAATATTTCTTAAAAATGTGACATTTATAATTAAATACAAAACTTGAAACAGACTCTGAACATTACAGAGCACAGCATAACATCCATTCTTGTAATCTGGATATTATGCTTTTAATAGAATATTAGATTTGAGTCAGAAAATATTTTAAAGGTAATGAAAAGAAAGTCCAATTCAATCCTTATATCTCCAATTATCATTTTACAGGCTAATATACAGAAAGCCAGAGGCACACCACTTGCACACAACCTGGCAGATTTGTATAACAGAGTGATGACAAGAATCTGAATCCCCAAATCACATAACAGGCCCCATAATTAATTCTAAGATCATGTTTTTCCCCCCAATAGTAGTACTCATATAGAGCTATGGTTAACTAAAATCCATTTTCCTTTCATTATAAATTGTACAATCCATATGCCAAGTAAATGCCATCAGTCATTGGCTTTTTTGTTCACCTAAATAAAAATATACTCTAAGAGTAAATAACACACATGAATATATCAAGTGCTGAATCCCCTGTCTTTACAAAGCTCTTCAAATGCAATTGGATTGCAGCATAACACCCGGGATAAATATATTTATTTGTACTTACATATTTATCATAAATTAGTTTAAGATTGCATAGCATTGTATTTGGTACTATCATGAAATTCCTGTGGCAGCAAAGATGTTTCTAACACTGTCTGAAACTGTAGAAAAAGCACCTACATCTAAAATCTATCCTTACCTGTCTACATATGTAACATTTGAAACCTACAGTGTCTAGCTCACACAGGGCAGTTATGCCTACCAAACATTTAATCCTCATGAATCTTTGTTGTGTTGACACTTTTCCCAAAATAGGAAACATCATTACTGGGGAGTATATATAGTTAGTTAACTTAGAGATAGAACTATTTCCTCCAATTCCAAATAAATTCTTACATGCTTTCTAAAAGTTACCTTACTAGAACATGTATAAAATACATAATGAATTAGATAATAATATATGTAAAACCCATGTGACGCCTCCCCATCTTTATCAAGTCTCAAAACATTGCTATATTGCATTGTTTTGTTTTGTTTTGTTTTGTTTTTTGTCTACACGCCTTATAATCAAAGCTCCTTGTATATACACTTTTCCAATCAAATTCTCTCTCATTTCTCCCCCAAAGGTAACCACTCTCACAGATTTGGTGTTTATCCTCCACAGGCATATTTTATACATTTACACTTAGCATTTTAAACCATAAATCACATACATGTATATGTTTTAAATATATATGCATGGTATCATACTCTTCAGACTTCATATTATTGTGATTTATCTCTGTTGATATATTCAGCACAATTTCTACTTTAATTAAGATTTTTCCTTTGGTATGACATCTAAAGCAAAGCAACAAAAGCAAAATCAACAAGTTGGTTTACATCAAATTAAGAAGCTTATGCACAGCAAAGGAAACAATCAACAGAATTGAAAGTCAACCTAAGGAATGAGAGAAAATATTTGCAAACCATATAACTGATAAAGAGTTAATATTCAAAATTTATAAGGAACTTATTCAACTCTATAGCAAAAACCCCCAGACGGTCCAATTAAAAACAGATAAAGGCCCTAAATAGACATTTTTCCGAAGAAGACATACAAATGGCCACCAAGCACACGGAAAGGTGGTCAACATCAGGGAGTCAAAATCATCAGGGAATAATCATTGGGGAAATACCAATCAAAATCACCAAAAGCTTCACCCCACATACGTTAGAATAGCTACTTATTTATTTACTTTTTATTATTATGAATACCAGAAAGTTGAAGAAAATTTTTTTTATTATGATCAATACACTCCATTAATCTCTTAGTCTTTAGACAGTATCTTCTTATCTTTGGATTTAAGAAAAACTTATTTTTAAAAAGTTTTTGAGTCTTTTTACCTTTATTATCAAAGGAAAATAATTGATGACATTATATCCAATTAACTTGTGCACTGTGAATTGCAGTGGTAGAAATTGTATATAATGTCTCTCAAAGCCAAAGAAGGTTACCATTTAGAAATACACACTAGAACTAACTCCAGTGGTTCATGTTCACATGGCCTGCTTCCTCTTTTTGTATCTACCCTTAGAAAGTAAATGTAGCCTGGCCATCTAAGAGAATTTTTAATAAACGGTCACCGTAATTTCTTAGAGATGGAACATAAGTAGATTTATATTTTTTAAAAATGTTGCATATACTCTTAGAAAAGTGATCTGAACATATTTAAATTACAGATAAAGGACCCCCATGTTTAAGTCTATTCACTGAATTACGGGATTTGTATGCACATAATAAAAATTTGGTACATAAACACATGGTGATAGAAAGTGTTTTGATAGTGTTTATACATTTAAACACTCAAGATATATAAACCCTTTGCTAGAGATTCTCCATTAAAAAAAATAAAACATCACCATTTCGATTATAAATGTAAAAGTGCTTATGTTGCATTATCCCACGTCCCATGGTTAGGGACAGAATGCAGACATGCCACAATAATGTTTTTTATTTCTAGCATTTGAACCATATTAATGAGAACTGCATTTTGGAGAACTAATTTTTTCCATTTGTCTTGTGTCCCACTATATATATATGCTTATTATAATAGTACATTCTCTTTACCCATTTATCCATCACTGAACAAACAGGTTGTTTTTAGGTCATGGCTATTGTGAATAATGCTACAATAAACATCAGAACTCAGGTATCTCTTGATATGGTGATTTAGTTTCCCTTAGATAAATACCTAGAAGTGGAATTCCTGGATTATATGGTGGTCCTGTTTTTAATTTCTAGCAGAACCTTTATAGTGTTTTCCATTGCGGCTGCACCAATTTATATTACCACCAACAGTCCACAAGTAGTGTTCCTTTTTCCCCACATCCTCACCAGCACTTGTTACCTCCAGTATTTTTTAGCAAATCTAACGCAGAGCAAGCTGATTACAGTTAACAATACCATACTGTATACTCAAAAGTTGCTAAAAGGTAAATATTTTAAAAGTTTTTTTAAATATTTATTTTTGAGAGAGAGAGAGAGAGAGCGAGAGCAAGAGCATGACCAGGGGAGGGACAGAGAGAGAGGGAGACACAGAATCTGAAGCAGGCTCTAGGCTTTAAGTTGTCAACACATAGCCCGATGCGGGGCTTGAACTCATGGACTGCAGGATCATGACCTGAGCCCAAGTCAGACGCTTAACTGACTGAGCCACCCAGGCTCCCCTAAAAGAATAAATCTTAAATGTTTGTTCCACAAAAAGAAAAAGGAGGTAATTATGTAAGTGATGGATATGTTAATTAACCTTATTGTGATAATCATTTTTCCATATATGTGCATGTATCAAATCATCACTTTACACACCTTAAATTTACAAAATGTTATATGTCAACTTAGGTATTTCCAGGTGGTTGCATTTGCACAAATAGTTCATTCATTTTACCTGCTGCCTAATAGTCCATTGAGCAAATTTATATATTTATATTTCTATTAATGGATATTTAGATCTGGGAGTTTTCACTATTATAGACTAGACTGCAAATGAATACTCCTTTACGTGATTTCTGCTGTACTTCTGCAGCTGCTTTCCTCTGTTATGTTTATACATCCAGATGTGAACTTTCGGGTCGTAGGGCAGAGCAAATTCAATTTCTGTAGAAATGGCCAAATTGCTCTCTTATTTGGCTTTACCAAATTGGCTTTCTGTTTTTTTTCCCTAAATACCATAATTCTGACCATGCTATGATTTATACCATAAATCATATCGAAGTATATGTTTCCATTTTAACACTATATGACACTACATGAACCAACTTTTAAATATGCCTTACAAATCAATGCTTATTTCTTATCTTCTTATCTATCAGAGGACAAAGAGAGGGACAATACATTAAGACAAGCCTTAGAATTTATAAAAACAGGGTTGTAAGAGAACAGAAAGAAAACAACAAATGTAGAATTGTTTTCTTGCGGAAACAGTAAAAATAAACTTCTTGGCTACAATTACATTATTTTTTTCATGTCTTGTATTTCAATAGTTTTATATCTTTCTCTACACAATGAAAGACAATTCAAAGATAAGATAGGAAAAAAATAGAATAGGAAATGTAGAAATAGACCTTACATATGGCTCTACCTAAAGCTTCTATATTATAAAGCACTAAGGAATCATTATAGCATATTTATATTTAGTCTGCACTTAATATTCAACTCTGTAACCAAAAGCAAAGCTAGCAAAAATGTTATTTACATATATAAAACATAATTGTGATTTTTTTCTCCAATGTTTCTCTTTTTGATGATATGTTTTTCAAAAGGAGTACTTGAGAAATAAAGACATAGACCACATAGGCCCTTCTTTCTGCTTAGAAGAGACACAGGAAATAAGAAAAGCATAAACCAAAGAGTTTTCACAAGTGCTCTGAAAGAAGCAAGATGCTGCAAAATGATATCATATTAACTCAATATTCTGGAACAGTTTTATATCATAAACAATTTTTTTTCTACCTTACCATGCTAACTTCTCAAAGACCTATGTGCATATTTTTTCTCTGTATTATCTATTCTATTCAGATCCCATCTTTTAAGTACCTTGAAATTATTGTAATAGCAAATTGTTGATTTTTAAAAGTTAAATCAGCGATAGCTTCAGTGATGTACTGTCATTACATTAGAGACTTTAGACACTGAGGTATAAGTCAGATGTTTAGGACACAGACTATTATTGTTGTTGCCTTTCTTTCCATTTAATATAATTGTTCATTCAAGAAAGGCCATAATCTGTTATTTTTTTATCTATGCAATGCATTGCTCTAAATGTTTTTGCCCTTCTGTTTTGCCAAAAATAATTGTTCTTAACTAGCAACACAAATGAAGTCATCAAGTCACTTATCACCCTTGTATTATCTCTTCAATTGTCTACTGTTCTCTATTCTTTTGTTTTGTTATCAACCCACAAAGGAAAGACTGATCTTGCCCTCTCCTCTGTTCATAGCATAGGTGCCATTTATCCCAGGTCAGGTGTGCAGAACTATTACAATGATCTTAAATGATATTATAAAAAGAGAAAAATAAATGCTTTAAAAATATCGAAAGATTCAATGACTTGCTACAGGGGAACATGCTAATTTTTTTTTAAACCCCAACTAGGAATATGTACAGAACACCAAAGGGGGTGCATATCTTGAGAAGGTCTTCATAGCAATAGTTTGTGGAGTGGATGAAATGTTTATCTTTCATTTCTCTGAATTAAAGGATAATGTTAATATGAACATATCAAAGTTTCAATATTTTCTTAAATTTTTCATCATCTCTATATTTGTCTTTAATTTTTGATAAAGTTTATTTAATATGAGAGAGAGATAGCATAAGCAGTAGCAGAGGAGGGGCAGACAGAGAGGAAGAGAGAGAGAGAATCCCAAGCAGACTCCATACTGTAAGTACAGAGTCCAATGCGGGGCTCGAACCCAGGAACCCTGAGACCATGACCTGAATGAAAACCAAGAGTTGGACACTTAACCGACTGAGCCACCCAGGTGCCCCTCATCTTCTCTATATTTGTCTTACACCAGTATTAGACTATTTCAATTACCCACACAAAGAAGTACTCATGGTTGTTTCAGTTAAAATTTTTCACAGTAAAAGCTAAAAGTAAGTGGAGAGCTCGTCTCTTTAACTCATCCATCTTAGTTATAAATATTTTTAACTTTTGGCATTGAATGTGAAATAAACAACTCATTTTATAAGTAGCTCACTTCACAGGGCAGGCAAATTGCTAAAAATAACAAATTAAAAATTATTCTTGTTTGGAAAGATTATTTCAACATTTATTTAATATAGGGTAGCTTATCAATTATTTGTAATTTTAGAAGTGTTAAATAAGATTTTAAGGAATCTAGAGGACTAGCCCTACTTCTGTCACTAACAGTGTATTTTAGGAAAATGACTTAGTGTCTCTATTTTAAAATGTATAAATATTGCAAATGTAGACTTTTGTAACATAGATTTGAAGATTCGGAATAGGTTCTCTGGCACAGTCATAATTGCAGAGTGTGCACTTGGCAGTGGGAGAAGGAGAGATGCCAAAAGGTTGAAGGAGCAGGAATACAAGACCCAATGACAGTACCTAATTTCACAGCCTGGACATTCATGAGCCTTCTAATCTTGACCTTTGGACCAGTTTGACAGACCCCAGGTAAGTCTTTGTAAAAATGTCCCCTTTTTAGGCTTCAAATAATACCAATATGAAATGAAAGTTATTTTTAATGACTCTGTTTTTTCCTGCTGTAAGAAAAACATGGTTTATATATAAAACACTTTTGGGGTGCCTGGGTGGCTCAGTTGGTTGAGCGTCCGACCTCGGCTCACATCATGGTCTCACGGTTGGTGGGTTTGAGCCCCGCATGGGGTTCTGTGCTGCCGGCTCAGAGCCTGGAGCCTGTTTCGGATCCTGTGTCTCCCTCTCTCTCTGCCCCTCCCTTGCTCAACTCTGTCTCTCTCTGTCTCAAAAGTAAATAAACATTAAAAAAAAAATTAAAACACCTTTTGTGAAAGTGAAAAGCAGATGATAATAAAATTTCCTTTTCTATAATAACAAATATGCGATAGGAACACATCCTCATTAATACCTAATGAACTTCGGACAGCCATACGACATAGCCTCCTCTCTTTTCTATCATCTTAAATTTATTCTCTACTTGTAGTCTTCACACAAATTTTTTGCACCTAACTATTGCTGCGATGATACTATTTCATTGTGGCCAATATGGGACATTACATGATCAAAGTCTTCACTACTGTTGCCTTTCTTCTCCTCCAAGGAATCATATAAAAGACATACTCTCACTTATTGCTTTATAATTTACTTCTAAATTCAGTTTTATGAAATCTTTTTATCATATAAACACATGTATCTTGGTAAGTATCTTATTTCACCCTCTTCCACGCCCCCCCTCCCCGATTTTGAATTCTCACCGAAGAAAACTCTCTTTCCTTTTTCTCTTCAACCTTCACCTCTTCATCCCCACCCTCCCACCTACGCAAACAAAACCCAGAGTTTCCAGAGTCAAGGAAATAGAAGTCTGGTGTTCCAGTGAGACAAAACAGAATCGGTGTCATTGGTTTCTGTGACTCTGATTATGCCCAGAATCTCTTACATGATTCAAATAACTATTTTCCTGCTTGTACCTATTCTTCTCTTTGCTCAGGGAGCATGTCGTCAGCGCTTTGCGCTCACACTGTGCTACCCAGTGGAAATGCGGTAAGAAGCCAGGTTACAATTCCTGCCCAAAAGATTAGAAAAACAAATACATTACACAAGGACTCCCTTTTCAACTCGGTTTATTTAATCACATTTATTGTGGGTGTACTGTTTATTTTTTTTAGGGCCAATAAAGTTTACTAAGTCATATCACAGGTTAAATAGGTTGTGTGATAACTGGCAACTGTTTACATCGGAAAATATATTTCTAGAGCTCTGTTTTCATTAATAAAAAAATAGTCTGAATCTCGACACACTGCTTACAAACATGGTTTGGGAACACAACTCATTTATTTGTAGCCTGCCTGTAATACTATCTTGAACTTTAAATTGCACCTTTTCGTGAGAGGATTCAAAATATCTCCACGTGTAATATCACTGGGTCTTGTTTGTTTATGCTCTGCCTTCTTTCACAAATGATTTGAAACAGTTTATACATATAACAGAATAATAAGGCAATATAAATAAGGTAAAGAGGTAGGACTAGGAAAAAACGAAAATAAAAGCAGAATCCAAGTCTGGAATGGGGCGGGGCGGGGCCAGGTGAGCCAGCACACGTGTGTGGATTGTGACTGTCAGCCGGGTTGCCCAGCGTGACCATGAAAATACATGGGGCGTATGCACTAAAGACTCATTCTCCTTTGGAGTTTCTTCTGAGTTGTTGCCTTAGGGTGAATCTACATAGGCTTTGGAAATTTGAGGAGTATTTGAAAGAGTTGGCATTCTTTCAGGAAAATTTAGGAGGGTTTTGAAAATGGTCCCTAAAACATACAAAAGTCAAATGTACCTAGAAGTGGGTTTCACAGTGGCCTGCAGAAAAATTGGAGAGCTTATCTTAATAAACCACTGGGGGTTCTCCAACACCTCATCTTTTGGTTTCTTTAGTCCCCCAGATTTTGCCATGCAAAGCTGACAGAGATGATTAGGGACTAGAAGACTTTTCAAAGCAGGTATTTTCAGGAAGCTAACACAGATAAACAATAACATGAATTACAATGATATTATGGATTAATTTGGGGGATTATATTACCATGCTAAAACTTCCGGAAAGAATTAATGTCTAAAGTGTTAGCAAGGAGCTCAAAATGTAGATCACTAGGTAGGATTTCTGGAAATAAAATGCCTCCACTTTTAAATCTGCAAAAATATTGTCTTATTTTTAAATAGTATAATTCTTTCCAACAAAGATGGTGAGAGTAATTGCCTTTTATGTCTCTTTTAAAAGTAAGGGACAAAGTGATCATATCATACATAAATAATACGATGTTATTTAATCTCAAATCATGTTGTGAATTAGAATAAGACAATTCATTATTCCCATTTCACAAAGACAAACTGATAAAGAAAGAAATTACAATGAGAGTTAAGCTGGAGATCGAAGGTATTATGCTAGGTGTGTGGTATACATGCCTTAATATTTGCTGATTGGTTGACTGTTTTATAGCTACACGTGTAACAGCTAAATCACACTGGCCTATAGGTTTAAATAACTCAGCTTTTTTATATGCATAATCACAAATCTCATAATGAGAGAAGTTTAAAATACTGGTGTCTTCCATTTCCATAGCTGTCTTCATAGAGCAGTCACTGAACCAGAAATAGCTGTCAGTCAGAAAGTCTTAATGAATTCTGGGTGTTAAATCAAAGACAGTAAGTTTCTAAATTGAGTCCCATGTGTATACATCCCTTTCCTTGGCAGCTTTGAGGGTCATTTTAGAATCTGCTTTACTAAATTGATTATCGACTTAATAGGTGATGAACTTTTATATGTATAACATTCTTTAGTTTTAAAATATATTTCACGTTGTACCAAATAAGAGCATTTAACCCAAACATATTTTTTGAAATCTAATAATTTAAGTATATCCTAAAATGCCTGTCTTAATTCCTTATTTTTTCCTTTTTCTTCATTAGGCTTACGAAAGTGAAAATCAATTACACTGATGAAAAAACTCTATACTTCAATTTCAGAATGCTACATAATGACCCTCCCTCCAAAAAACAAACTAACGGAATTAGAATATTTAATAGTTCAATTTTCCTACTGTACTGAAGTAAATTCTACTTAAGATGCAATTCTGAGCAATCGATAAATCTGTTCTCAAAAAAACAATCATTTGGAGTTAGAGAAAACATTAAAGATCAGTTTGTTTGTTTGTTTTATATAAGCAGCTTTTTCTTTTTAAAATTCCCATGCAAAGTAGTGCAAACACAAATGTTTCTACTGAAAGTAGATGATAGAATATTGACTGACACTGTATTGTAGCTAGATATTTGTGTCATTATAATTAAAGGATCTAAATCTTTATTTGGGGAAAAATTCATTATGACTGTAATCAATCAACCAACATTTATTGACCATCTGTTATATTCTTAATACTGAACAAGTGGTTTTTTTGGCTTGGGGCTGAAGAGATATTGAAGGAATAGAGAATATGGGGTCTGTTTTTAAGGGAAATAAAAACCCAGGTTTTTATTTGCAGCCCTATATAAACTGATACTCAGCTCTTTAAAGCCATTTTCAAGAAAACACAATCCCTCTCACAATAAAAGAGAAACCAAAAAGCATTAGAATCCCAAAGATTTAGGAGGTGTTCTGAATAGTTAATAAATATTATGATCTGACTGAGATGTGATTAAAACCAAGTGTAGGAAGTGTCTATATTCATTCAAGTGGTAGTTGTCACACTGCCATCTCTGCCACAAAATGCTGTTTCACCCTTGAAAATAACTCTCCATTAGGAAAGGTATAAGTCAGCTACTTAGATATGGTTACGCAACTCTTTCTTTCAATGCTAAAAGCGGAATCGCAGTTCCTGTTTTTCTTTTCCTTGAAAGGAGGTGAAAATTTGACAGCTCAAAATGAAGCAAAAACTCAAGATAAAACAGACACCATTTTGTGCCCACTCAGTCTTCTTTCCAGGGTCATACATGTGTAAGTAGCTGTTTGTTTATAGTCAAGACCTTCTGTGGGTAAATCTGGCAGGATATCAAAGACATTTAGCATAGATATTTCATTTTCAATGCATGTGTCTATTTTTTCTCCTGTTGATGAACCAAATATAACACATGCAGATGATTTTTAGGAATTTATTTTAAATCATAAGTATTTCTTTTTTTCTTTTTCTGAATGTTCACAGTAGCTACAGACAAGTATTTGCTTACCACTTCCCTCCCATCATCGTATTGAATGGCTGGATGAAATGAAATACAAAACTTTTAATGTGTTTCCCTCCTTTAATATGTCTATATGTTTATTAATCTATTAATTAATAATATATCTATCAACTTATCTACTAATCATCTATTAATCATCTATTTATGCAACCCATGTCATACTGTTTAAGAATATGGACTTTGGATTCCAGCAAACCTGAGTTTGAAGGCCATGCCTTTAGCTAAATTAATTACTTTTCCTAGTCTAATTATCCTAGTCTAATTATCTTATCAGTTAAACCAGGAAGTAACAATATTCATTTCATTAGGGAAATGAATGATTATGAAGATTGAACGAGATAACTCATGCAAAGGGCTTTGCACCTTGCTTGGCATATAGTACCTGTTCAATAAAATTTAAGAATTATTCTTATTTCTAATAATAATCATTTTGAGAATAATAGACCATAAAGATGAGGTAGAGATCAAAGATTTTAGTTTAATATCTTTAAGAATATTTCACTTATTTATGAGAAAAAACTCCTGGTTTGAGTTAATTCTAGGCAAAGCTGAAGGGTAGTAAAATTTTCCTTGCTTTTTCAGCTTCCCATTTCTGATATTTTCATAACAGTGATAGTGTTTTTCTCTTTTCCTTATCAGACATGTACCCAATCCAAACATGTTCTTGTAGTGTTCTTTCCCTCCAGTAGTAGCAAAATATTTGTATTTGTAGTTTATTAACACTTGAAGTCAATACGTTATCTCCCTAATAATATAGTTTGGTGGAGTTTTTGGTTTTGTGTTGTTTTTGTTTTGAAATGCTGTCTTGTCCCAGCTGGAAGCCTTAGCTGGAAGACGGTTTCCCACAAGCAATTGATTAAGTCCATAACCCGACAACTTCCCTTTGGGGGGCCCACATACCAGGACCACCAAGCAGCAACATCAATTGCCCCAGGACCAGGGGACAGATAACTAAAGGACAGCTCCTATGCTCCAGAGATCAGAAAATTACTAAACTTAGTCATTCCAGAGGGAACCCGGATAGATTAGATAGATAGATAGATAGATGATAGATAGACAGTAGTACAATTTCACTCCAAGTAACATACAGAGGAAAGATGTTATTTGTTGTTCAAAGAAAGAAGAGAGTGGTTTCTGCATGTACATGGAACTAATAATATGAATAAAAATGGAGGGTGTGAAAATGTGTAATGGAGGGTATATATCTGGAGGGTATAGTGTGAAACAAAGATGGACAGGTTGTGTGAAACCATGCATGGGTTTATAAACTGGGCTAATTTGTTTTTATTTTATCCACTATGTAGACCAGTTCTCAACTGGAGGCAATTTTGCCTCTCAGGGACACTTGGTAATGTCTGGAGCCAAATATCTTGGGAATAGGTGTTACTACATCTAGTGAGAAACCAGGGATGCTGCTAAAAATTCTATGATGAACAGGACAACACTCTCACCACCAAAAAGAGATTTTCCAGCTAAAATTTCAGTTATTAAAGATTGAGGAATCCTGGACTGCACCAGTGGTGTCCAAAATGGGATACTGGAACTTGACAGGTGATAAAAGATAGCACATTAGAGTGCAAAAAGAAAATATTAACATTTTATGCTTGTTTTATCTCATTTAAAGAAAAATTTGAAAGTATGTTTTGTAGCATATACAGTATATACCTGCAATATAGAATTAGTAAATTATCTATACATACACTTACAGTGCCTGTTCAAAATTTTTTACTAATGGGGTGCACAGCCCCCAAATTTGTATACCCCTGCTGTAGAAAATAGGAAATCACCAAAAATTTAAGTGGGTAGGTTATAGAAAATTAAACATGCTGGTTATGTGGGGGAAAGAATGAAGACAAAGAAGAATAGGAGCATGGAGAAGAATTAGGCACCTATCGCAATACTCTAGGCAAGAAATGAAAAGAACACGATTTAAGGCATTGTCACTGAAGATTAATAAGGAGATCACTCAAGACACATTTTTTTTCCAAAGTAGTTTCAACAAGAATTATTGGGTGACAGGTGGGCTTGGATATTGAGTAAGACGGAGATGCTGGAGAGTAACTGTAAAGTTTCCAACTTAGACATGTTCTAGTTGATAGTACACAGGTCTTTCTTGAGAAAGTGAGAGAAGAAGCAGTGGCTATCTTTTATTTGAGAAAAGAATAAGTTTGTTTGGATCATGGTCATATTGATTTTATAGTTCCTCTGGGAATTAGGGTATAGTCAGATGAAGATTTGGAGACTACTTGATCTGGTTAGGTAAAGTTGAAAGGATAGTTCTGAGGAGGTGACTACAAAGACCAGTGTTGTTAGTAATAATGTATTTGAAATGCTGTGAATTATCTTGCTTATACAGTTTTCTTTGATTTTTCACACAGTAACCAACAAAAAGAAAGAGTTTGGATTAATGCAGAGCTGAGCATTGAAATGATTGGTAAGGGGAAGAATACAAGGTTTAGAAGGAAAGATTGCTGTAGAAGGATTAATAGACTTAATTTCAGGCTGTGGCACAAAGGGGAAAGTAAAGACAGATTACCTTAATTGAATAAAGAGATGTGGAAGATTTGTGGACAGGGTCTTGGTGATGGTGAAAAGGATATCCGGTTGGATTATTGGAAAGGGAAGAATGAAAAAATTAGAGGTTGTGGCCCAAGAGTATAATTTCTGGGTTTACAAAATTTACTTTTAAAAATTATTTCCATAGGACTATAGAGAAGACTCTCATATAGATCAACATCATACATAAAAATAGCCTATGAAAGGAATTTGGGAAATAAACCACTCATTACAAAAAATGAATAGAAAAATATAATAAAAGGGAATGTCATATTTGGTTTTAATAAACGTCATCTTCTCGCAAATTTTCCTCTTCCTACACAGTTTAAGTAGTAATAAGTATGTTTCATCTGGCCTTCCAGATCTCTCAGTGTACCCCCAAAAAAAGAAATTCTTTAAGGCGAATCCTACAACTGTATTTTCTCAGAGATAGAATAAAAGAGAGGGATAGGGGGAGAGGGAAATTCATCATAGACACATTTGCTGAAAAAGTCTGGCAGATGAACAAAACATGATTTTTTGAGAGGTTCTGTAATGGATAGTTTTTTTTCTCACTTATGTACTTATGTGAAGCTAGGAAAGATAGTAAAGTGCAAAAAAAAATCTACCAACTTAAAAAAAAATTACAAAATCTTAGCAGCTTTGACTGTAGTGACTTATAGTTAAGTTATCCAAATGCACTTAAGGCTGCCTTTTTATTTCCTTTCATTTTGACACCATAATATAATGTTTCATTTCTCAAAATCAGGATGCGAATCAGGTAGATACAGTTAAATTGATAAATTCTACATCTGTGATTTTCTCTTCAGCAGTAAAAATAATGTCATCTCGCAAGGTCAAAGATTATTAACCATAAAACACTAAAACTGCTGAGTTAAAAATATTTTTTCTATCTCCTAGAGGAAGAGTCCAAGAAGCGTATTTGAAAATTTCACATTTTTTCCCACACAGTAGTTGGGTTACAGTTTTATTTTTAAGGCATAATTAAACAAATATGCCCACTTTAGGGAGATTTTTAAACCATTCAATTCAGTTTAGGTTAACAAGACATTGAAATCCATAATAAAATATGTTGCTGAACCGTTGTTGTACTTAATGATTTCTTCATGGCTTTTTCCATGTTTTATGTATTTCCCTCACATTATTTTGGAAGGGAAAGTATAGTAAATACGGTTTTTGATGCTAACAAATAAGATGAAATCCTTCTAGTTACCCAAGATGGCATTTTGAAAACATGTTTTCTTAATAATCTCTACTGGCAGAGGTGCCTGGGTGGCTCAGTTGGTTAAGCATGTGACATTCCAATCTTGGCTCAGGTCACAATCTCATGGTTCATGGGTTCGAGTCCCACATGCGGCTCTGCAATGACAGCAAGGATTCTGCTTGGGATTCTTTCTCTCTCCCTCTCCCTCTGCCCCTCCCCAGCTTGTGCATTCTCTCTCTCTCTCTCTCTCTCTCTCTCAAAATAAATTTTCAATTTTGAAAAAATTAAAAAAAATAATAATCTTTACTGATTATCATTTAAAAATTGTGGGAACTCTAGTGAGGCACAGAACTAGCTACCATTAGAATAGAAAGCTTGCTGGATCAACAGAGTTTATTCTTTTAGTTTTTCTTTCCTTTTTAAAATTTTTTTTAAAAGTTTATTTATGTTAGAGAGAGAGACAGAGCACAAGCTGGGGAGGGGCAGAGAGGGAGGGAGACACAGAATCTGAATCTGAGCTGTCAGGACAGAACCTGACATGGGGCTCAAACTCACAGACTGCAAGATCATGACCTCAGCCGAAACTGGATGCTTAACCAACTGAGCCACCCAGGTGCCCTATTTTTTTAGTCCTTCTCGCCCAAATTGCTACCCACAATTTACTTTCAGGGCTATGTTTCCTAAACTATTTATACAATTGTCAAGGACAAATTCTGATATTCATACTGTGCTGTTTTCACATTGCTCCGTTAAGAAGAAGCTTCCTAGGGACTAAGGAATCTGTTTGTTTTATTAGATGCCTTGTGTTTGTGGTATTTCTTTTAATGTGATGATCAATTTATGGTTAGGATTATGACAAGAGTCCACAGTCCTTTCGTTGGGATGGAGGTTGCCTCTCCATGACTGACAAAATCCTTTAGTGTCTTTGACACATTCTCTGGCTATCAACAAATTACAAAATAAGACTTGGAGTGGGTAGAATTGAAGAGCTCTCCAGAGAATTCATTGCACTGCTGGCTCTATCCTAAGAGAGTAAGTTTTATATGCCAGCCTCAGAGCAGTAACCTGGATGCCCATTCTGGATTACTAATCCTATATTTCAAACTAAAATAGAAACCATGAAATGAGAGCTATGCCAAACTACTTATAATCTAATTAGATTCTAATATTACAACCCACAGTGCAAAGCAAAGGATTTTCCTTATTAGATTAGAAATCTTGAAATGCAGTTTAAGTATAGGAAAAATGAAGGAAATCACAAGACAAAAAGGTTCTTAGAGATTTCTAGATAAAAAGTTGAGAGTAGGAGACATTTTGCACTTTTTTACATGGGTGAAATATAGTGTTAGCTTGTTAGACCCTGGAACATGAATCTGGAAGCACCCAGAAGTAAGTATTGCAAGTGCCTCCCTGAAACACATAGTCTTCAAGGTCCTCATGGGGGAGAATCTGACCAATTTTAGGGAAATACCACTTGAATATTTATCTTTTCCCCTTTCCCTTATATGTCACTCAAAAAGCACCCTAAGATACATATGGAATGATGAAAAAGCATTGTGTCATTAGCAAAACAAATGTATGGCCTTCAAGAGTTGCAGCAGATTTAAGAACAGTAGAGTTGAATGAACTAGTCATTCTGGCTGGCTCCTAAAATAGGAAATGGAATAAATGCCTTAATCTCCGAAAGTGCTAAATGCACTATCTGGTTTGGTAAAAGACTTGGGCTTTTTAATTGCAGGAAAGCATTTAAATCTTAATCCATAAATGGTAAAAGAAAGAAAGAAAGAAAGAAAGAAGAAAGAAAGAAAGAAAGAAAAAAGAAAGAAAGAAAGAAAGAAAGAACTCCATGGAGAAATACACAAGAAAAACATGCCACATAAACGCTAAATAACAGCAACCAGGGCAGTATTCGTGCCAAGTAAAACTTTTTTTTTTTTTTGTCAATTAGTTTAATGTCAAAATTGAATCATTTCAAACACTCACGTAGCACGACTTTACTAATCGCTATCAAGTGTGGCCCAGTCCAGAGGAATCCATATGTCTCTCCAGTTCCCAGATCAGCACTACATGGATTTCTGTAAGTGCTTTCTAACATCCATGAGCAGACAAACAGCACTCGGCAAATGACGCTTACAGACTTTCTGTGGCTTCGTTTTCCTCATTCTCTTGCTTCCTATTCCTATACTCTCTGTCATAGGAAAGAGTAGGACCTGCTGCTTACAATAATGCTGGAGAGCATAGATGAGCTCTCGAATTTAAAGTCATAAAACACAGCATGCAAAGAGCAGCATTTCAGCTCCTTCTTGTTTTTCTTCTTTTTAAAAGGGTTTCCTTAACTTCTGGACTAAGGAATTTGGACACCTGAGTTCTTTTGCTTTTGAACTCATCTAAGAGATATTTTCTATCTTTTGCTTAAACCCCTTCAAAAACTTTTTTTTCCTACCCTCACCTGGATGCTAAGAAGAAATTTAGTATCATTTCTAATGTGTCAGACTAAAGGTGGCATATTAACTGGTGTCTGACCATGCATGAGGGGCCCCTTTTATAAAGCCTTAGGGAAGAAGAACCAGGAGTGTGCTCCATGGAAAAGGTAAATCACTCATCATTTTGTTTCTGAGAATCGTTTGGGAGATTTTGGGGGAAACCCCACTAAAATGAAAAAAAAAAACCGAAATAGTCTGTAATTTAGATCTGGCATCGCTACACACAAATTCTATGATTTGGTCAAACTCAATTTCCTCTTCCACAAAGCTATGGATAGTCATATACATTTCTGCCAGCAAACTAGTAAATGTGAATGCACATAGTTATAGCATGAGCCATAAAAAAGTCATAATTTTTGAAGACCCAAATGGTCAAATATCAGCAAATTTATATGGTTTCTGACACATAGCAGAGGTTCAAATTTGATTAGGTAATTATCCATAATATTTTTTCCTTTCTTCTTTTGTTTTCTTCTCAAAATTTTGCATATAAAATACTTGCTTATTTGCATATGAAATTATTCTTTCAAAACTCCTTATCTTTCCACTAAGCATAACATCCGGTTAAAGCGTATCTCACTGAATATATATATATATTAGTATAAAAATGATTAAAGAAGTCACCTCCAGCTTGTCTCGTCCAGACTTACTAAAGTATATCCACTGATATTCATGCTTGCTAATATTTTCTAATAATCTTCAGAGGTTTTTTTCTCCTTTTGTTATGTTTGGAAAATATGAGCATTAGATAGCATGACTGTGTGTTCAGACTGCCAAATGCCAATAAGAACAGACCGCACAGCAAGAGAAGTGCTTTTGTTTGACAATGTGTTATACACTATTGATAATGATCTCGAAATTGAAGTTGGTACTCTTGCCTTTTGCTCAGCGATATGAAGTTTTTAAATTGTCTTCATTTCAATTAAAGAGCAATGGTTAGTGCTGTTGTTTATGTTCATCCCGCCTGTCAGTGTATGTGTGTAATTAGAACATGTAAGGTTTTAGTCTCCCAAATGCTTTTGAATTTTGTCCAGGACAACATATTTCTGAAGGTATTTGCATTTATTCACCAGAGACTATTCATGATGTTGCTTGTTTTCTTGATTAAATAGTGTTTACTCAGAGCCTCCTATCTCTCCTCTTCCTGATTCCTAAGCCAGGAGCAGCCATCATCATAGCCCATGATAGATGCAGGATGGACCCACAGGTCTGTGGAATTTTCTTCCTGGAAGCCTTCAGCTAACATTCTCATTGTTCACATTATGCTTTGGAGGGAAATGTGGAAAGAAAAGAGTTGGGATTCTCACTTTCCCCCACTATGCAAATGGCTTAGTTTACAAATGTCAAAGTCTAAGAGTAAGTGACTTTCATTGTTCATCACAACAGCTTCTCTAGCTAATAAATGAAGATAATTGTCCTTGTCTCATACTTGAAACTGATGCTGAAGGTCGTGCAAAGGGCTGTAGAGAAACAGGTAAAGAAAAATTGATTCAAGTCTGTGTTTGTATTTGTGTATATTTGTCAACCTTCAGGACAAAAGCGGGACATCCTGCCTTGATGGAGAGAAAATTGCTGGATTTCAGTGAATCCCAAAGGTGATACAAAGGGAGATATTCTCCCTTAAGAGGTTCTCCATGAATGACCCCAGAGATGGTTGCTGGAATGCTGAAAGTAATTTCAGGTTGTCATTTCAAGTTTCTAAGAATGAATTCACATTCTAGTGAAATGCCATATACATATTTAGAAGCTCTCTAAGATCCCTTCGTAGGGATCTGACAGGAGAATCCTGTCATCAATAAGTGGTTAATATTTGAGGATTGCTAAGGATTTAGCAAGGACATTAAGGCTTCACTACCCAAGTTTTGGTTGTCTTTTACCACAAAAGACAACTTGAAATTTTTGTACTTCCCCGAGCTCTTAGCTGAGGAAAAAACATGTACCCAATAAAGGAGAACTTTTTATAGGAGAGCTTACTAGCTGGACACTCATTCCAGTTTACCACACCTGCAACTTTGTAACCGGAGAGGCATGTGATATTGTGATCACAATAGGAAGTGGGCATAGGTTCCTGAAGAGGCTTCCGTTTTTATTTCATTGCCCTGTCCCAGCTTCCTTACTGTGGGGATGGCAGCATGGAGCTTGGAAGTGGAACAGCCAGTATATAACCCTAAGAACAAAAGTCACATCCTGAGAATGATGAACTAGAAAGCTAGAAGGAGCCTGGGTTCCTGGCGGCATCATGTGGCCACTGTGCCGTCCCTAGACTGCTCTTCATGGGGATTCTTATTATTGAACATAAATAAGCTCCTTTCTTATTTATACTACCGTTGCTCAGATATTCAATTTCTGGAGGCTGAGAACTATTACTACTGAAACAGCCCCCACCATTCCATTCTCTACACTTTCATTTACATCCGAATTAGGTGAAGATCTTGCTAAAACATGGTTTATTGGGTCCATAGTAGGTCTGTGGTGGCACCTGAGAATTGCTCTTCTAACAAGTTCCCAGATGATGCTGATGCTGATGATCTGGACTCCACACTTGGAGAACCATTGCTCAGAAGAATGATTTTTCTAAAACATAAATTTCAATATGACAAGCATTTGCTGAAACTACGTTAGTATTGCACCTAGATCCTTCAAAGCAAAAGCCAAGCTCCTTGCAATGGCGTCTAGGTCTATTCCTCCATCTTTATCTTTGCATCTCTTCCATGTTGACCCTACGCTCCTGACACACCCAACCATCTGTAGTTCACGGGTAACATGCTATTACTCTACGTAGCCACTTTCTAATAAACTTTTCCCTCTGCCTAGAAGAGTCTCCTCTATCATGTTCTTGACCATTCTAATTAGTCCTTTAAGACTCAGTCTTCACTTGGCTAAGTCCTTGAATTAAAAACCATATGCTATGAAATAATTGTTTATTTACTTTTCAGTAAGTATAGTCGTAAGTAAGTCTCATTCGTGAGTAAGTAATTCGTGAGTAAGTAATAAGTAAGTCTCATTCGTGCAGTTTTCTTGGAGTGCAGTCTAGGGCATTCAGGCCTTTGCCTTCATAGCCCTAGTGCCCACCACAGGTGCTGAAACATAGGAGATACTCAGTACAAAGGCTTGCTGAGTGGAAGACTATTTGCCGAAGCATCAGCAAAGCTATGTGTTTATGGTATAGTTCTTTTTATACACTTGGGCTGTAATAGAACCTCCCTCTTACTGTAGATCTGTTTATTGTTTATAAAATATACAATTTAATACTTTATTATAATCACTTTCATCACTGTTTAAAAATAAATTTGATGGGTGACCTTTGAACGGAGTCCTTTGCAAGGGACAAAGCCCTTATTTTCTCTCTCTCCTTTTTATTTTATTTTATTTTTTTGATGTAACAGAAATTGAAACCAGAAAATTCTCACAGAACAGATGCCCTTGCAATTGAAAAGCACTCCCTCTAATAATGCTTGGCATAATTTTCGTTAGGTTTGTATCTCTGGTATAATTACATGATGATTTTAATGGAAATTATAAAGAAGTATTTTACAAAGGAACAGAATATTTTATGTGTAGTTATATGTAAATGTACTCTTATAAATATGCAAGCTTTCTTTCTCACATGGGTATTTGCTTAAGGATCACTCTGATAAATGCAAACAAGACTCATATTATTTATTAGAAGATTGCTGAGATATATAACAGTAATTGTCATACCACTCTGTAGAATTCACTTCCAGAATCTGCTGTTGTTCCTATTGACTGATAATGCACAGTAAAAATTGCCACATTTTAAAATTCTGTTGAGATATTAAAACATCTAAGTTTTATTTTCTTCAGATGCATAAATCATTCTTATATGCATGTTGCCATTTACCAAGCCAATCTGGCTTTCAAATGAGGCAATAGCTCTAGTTTGTGTGGTATGATTTCTGAAGGTATCATTCATATCCGTGTTAATTGAATAATAGATAAGAGAAAAATACCAAAAGATAAAGGAAGCCTAATCTTTGGAACCTGGTATTATATGATAGAACATACCATAAGAGGAATGTTTCAGTACTAGCTATGTTTTCCCAAGATGAAGTTGGAGGTGCAAATAATGCTAGTGTCCATTTCAGAGTGAGAGATACAAGATTAGTCTTTCCTCTTACAAGCTAAATAGCAGCGCTTCCACAAGAAAATTAAAAAACAAACAAACAAACAAAAAACCCTTGAGTTCAGTTCACTTCAATTAATATAACAAGCACTTGTTAAGAGTCTTCTACTTCATTAGAACGGTTTAGATACTCTGGGAAGCACATGAATGCATAGATGCATAAGAACATATGGGTAAACACTAAAATTATATTGCAATGCTTGGTATTTTAGGCCAACTTCAGAAGAGCAGTGGCGTGAATTCAGCCACAGCAAGTGCCCATTGCTTATTTCCTGATTCCCTGTGCATCGAAATGTTTGATTACTGAAGAGATCCTCTTGTTTCCTAGGTGAAAATAAGGAAAGGGCATGATGGGTCCCTAAAGTGATACTTAGCGGTTGTCAGAAGACTGTCCTTAAAAGTCATTTAAATTCTGAGGTGTGGTCAGAAAATGATAGGAGGTTAGATACCTCTCAAGACATAAATCATGTATTGTTGAATTTTCTAAGATAGACACGCTGTTTCCCTTTTCCTTCATTTTATGGCATAATACCATGTTGGAATAATCAGGTAGCACATTAACACTGAGGCAGAGGAAAGTCCCAATGCTTTGATTGTATGGCTGGCACCATGTCTTTACGTCAGTCCTGAAATCGAGAATCAGAGTCCTCTCCAGGGTAGTGCCAATGGGGGTAGTTCCTCCAGACCCACCCTTGGTCTGCGTTTTCTCATGCAAGTAGCTACTAGGGAGAGTAAGGAAATTAACTCTTTAGGCATTTTGTCCTAGGGGAACCCCTGGCTTTGAAACATTTATACATCTTTCCCAATTACCAAGCAAATAAGACTGTCTTGCTGTCTGTCTCAGGTATGTTGCCTTTATGTGATTTATTTGTTTCACCACAGCTATTTTTAGCCCGATTGTATTTTTAGGAGTGTAGATGGTATCAATGCCTTGTGCACAGACACTTTTCCACGTGTATACCTTCCCCACCGATTGGGCTCCGTCAATTCAACGTGGTTTTCACCCTGTGGGGGTCATTCCCACAACACACTTGATCTAGACATTTAATGTTGGGCTACCACAGTCCCTGTCTTGACTCTTTACCCTTGGACCTACCTGATGGCTTTTGGACTGAATTTTCTTACAAAGGGAAGGAAAAGGAAAAACAGGAAAAACCTTTTTGTTAAGTCCAACTTGTTTTTACGTATTAAAATCATTTATAAGTATTCAGAAGGATTTTTAAAAATTGGTCCTTTGAGAACAAGTCTCCTGCAGGAAAGTAGGTTTAGATCTATTCCACAACTATAGTTTTAAATACCAACAAAACAACTATCAGGGTTGGGATATGCTAACAAAACAATATTACCTTTAGTTTCAGCCTCGGATTGGACCAAAGAGAAGCAGATAGAGTGAAGAAATTGTTTCAATTAAATCATACATAGGATTAGAGGGTACCCAGGAAAATAAAGACAAGATATAAACTATCAGTAGAAAGGGTCAAAACTTAGACTGTCCAGTTCTGATGGCCTAAATCTTGAGGTTCAGGTAGATTCTAAATAGCTCTACCTTCTTCAGATCCCATATATAGAGATTTTAATACCCTAACAATGGTTTTAGATGAAAGTAAACAGTACTTGAAAATATTGACAATATTTGAAATACTCTTCAAAGTGCATAGGGAATTTTTTATCTTTAATTCTTCCTTTAAATGTTCTTGGTTTCTGGCAAGCCCTCATGTAGACAGACTTCTCTTCTGTTTATTGACTTTTTAAAAGTTTATTAACTTCTCACTATGTGCTAATTAGGTAGATAAGTTCAGTGTCATGTGTCAAGTGCTATGATCCAGATAAGAGCAGGAATCTCTGGATGCACATATGATCATCCCCTCATGGTATGTTCAGAAGAGGTTCCCTGGAGCCTATTTGTGAGGACCACATTGAAGGGAGTCAAGTGCAAATAAGTATGGGGTCAGGAGGTATGGTAACTTAGAAGCTTGAGAAAACGTGTTCACAGAATCATAAGTCATTCAGTTGTTGGTTCTTAGTATCTAAGGTGGGGGAAGGTTGTAAAAGGCAGTATTCTAAAGGTGTCCCATCAAGATTTGTTTACCTTAGTTATTAAATCAAGCCCTGATCTAAGGGCTGCTTGAAGAGACTTTGTAGATGTAATTAAGATTAAGTTACTGAAAATGGAGAAATTATCTTGGGTTATTGGGTGGGGTAAATCTAATCACCGGAGTCATTCAAAGCAGGCAATTTCTCCAGCCGGAGTCAGAGAGATGCAGCCAAGCAAAGAGGAAGAAGGGAAAGTAAGACACGGGATGCATGAGAAGTAGTTGACCTGCTGTTGATGGCTCTGAAGAAGAGAGACAGCAGTCAGAGAATGTGGGTGGCCTCTGGAAGCTGAAAATGACTGTCAGCTTAAGGCCAGCAAGGAAATCAGGAATTCTATAAAAGCAAGGAACCGAATTCAGCCAATTTGAATGATCCTGGAAGTCGATTCTTCTTAGAGCCTCCCAATAAAAGCCCAACTAGCTAAGACTTTATTTTAATTTTTGTGAAACCAGGAACAGAGAAACCAGCCTAGTCTGACTTCTAATCTTCGGAACTGTGAGTTAATAAGTTGGTGTTATTAGAGGTTGGTGTTCAACCTCTAAATTGTGATAATTTGTTATGGCAGCAATAGAAAACAAAACAGGAGTAATTGTGAAAAATGACAGTAGAAGCAGTGATTCTCAACTGTACCTAATATTGCTCCTGGGGGGGGGGGGGCGGCATTTGGCAAAAAAATAGAGACATTTTTGTTTGTCACTACTGGGACAAGGGGTAGAGTGGTTGAGGAAGATTGGGACATGTTTCCTACTGGCATCTAGTAGGTAAAGGCCGGGGATACTACTAAAATTCTATAATGCACACCCCATAGCGAAGTATTATGTGGCCAAAAATATCAAGGGGAATGTTGAGAAATTCTAGATGAAAGTTAGGCAAGTATTGGCTGGATCATCAAAGGTCTTAACAGAATTTGCATTTTATCTCCAAGGCTATGAACAGCCATGGAAACTTGTTTTGTGCTCTTTTCTCCCTCTAGCTACATGGAAAATATGCTATACTTCTTTTATTGAAAAAAAACATGCAGGACAAGCTAACTATTAGAAGTAGTTCTATTTACCAAACATTAACAGAAAAAGTAGCTAATAAACTAAATCGTATCAAACTTCTTTGTTTCTAGTCTAACATAAATAATTATTTTTTATGATGCAAGTGGTGATTTAAAAATTAATAATAATTGCCAAAAAATGACTTATAATGTGCAGTCATTCTTAAAACAGGAAGCCTAATGATATTTTTGAAAAAAAATATTTAAAATATTTTTTAATGTTTACTTTTGAGAAAGAGAGAGAGAGATTGAGAGAGAGAGAGAGAGAGAGAGAGAACATGAGTGGGCAGGGAGCAGAGAGAGAAGGGGACAGAGAATCCTAAGCAGACTCTGTGCTGACAGTAGAGAGCCTGATGTGGGGTTTGAATTCACAAACCATGAGATCATGACTTGAGCTGGAGTTGGATGCTTAACTGAATGAGCCACGCTGGTGTCCCTGAAAAAGTATTTTAAAGAAAACACCAGAAGAAAGTGGTCACATAATTAATTTCCTGTGTCTTTGTCTTTGTGAAGATGGCTCATCACATTAGTGATTTTTCTTATACACAAAATCCTCTGCTTACTTAGTTCACTGTGTAATTGGGCTATTGAGCGTCTACTTCCTTTAAATCCTTTTGCCTTAATCTTTTACCTTTTCTTTTTTTTAAGTTTATTCATTTATTTTGACAGAAAGAGAGCACATGTGCATGGGGTTGGGGGGAGGGGCAGAGATAGGGAGAGAGAGACTCCCTAGCGGGCTCTGCACCATCAGCACAGAGCCTGACACAGGGCTCGAAGCCACAAAACCGTAAGATCATGACCTGAGCCAAAATCAGGAGTCAGAGGCTGAACCGACTGATACACCCAGGGGCCCCTACATTTTCTTTTTAATAAGTAGGAGCACAATTGCTGGCTCTCATGGCTAAGACTATGTTTGTATATATATTTTTTTAATTTATCTGCAACCTGCATTCTCCCAATAACCCTAAGACTGTTGATTCTGTATGTGACTTAAAAATTCAGGAATAAAAAGAAGGTCTCTTTTATCTTCTTAATCTAATTAAGCTAATTACCATGTGTCATGTTGATACGGATAATTGATGAGAATAATTTGAATGTCCAGGTGGTATTCATTTTCACTAACACGATTAAAACTTCAAATGAAAATAATACTAAAATATATTAACCATATATTCACTTAGTATGTGCTTGACTTACTTACCACAGACTGATTTCTCCTCCTTTGATTTTTAAAAATGTTTATTTATTTATTTTTGAGAGAGAGAGAGAGAGAGAGAGATGGAGAAAGAAAGAGAGGGGATGAGCAGGGGAGGGGCAGAGAGAGAGGGAGAGAGAGAAAAAGAATCCCAAGAAGGCTTCCTGCTGTGAGTGCAAAGTCCAGATGCTCAACTGACTGAGCCACCCAGGCACTCGATGATTTTTCCTCATTCAAAGTAATGGTTCCTAGTGACTTGTCCTTGTTGATTATTCAATTGTTATTATTTTTTGAATTATTAAATTTCATAGTTAATGGTACCTTATCATCATTGGTGCCTACAGGCCCTCTTATTTTTATTGATTTATTTAGTTTGTATGTGTTTATGCTAAATGAGTACTTTTTTTCCCCTAGGGACTTTAAATTCATTTAAATGGTATAGAGTTATGAATTTCATTATGTTTTATTTTTCACTAAGCATTCTGTTTTTGAGTAGTTCTATTTACCAAACATTATCTATATATTCTACCTGTGTTCATTCCCTGATACTAGCTCTCCCAGTGATGCACATCCAAGTGATCTTCAACTCTCACCACATAAATGATGCTACTATGACATCTTCATAAATAAACATGGACACTTATTTGCCTAAGCATGTAGGGCACATCAGCAATTTCTTTGGGATACATACCATGGAGCAAAAATTCAGAATTATAGGATATTCATCTTCTATAATTAACTAAACTATGTCAGCAATCTCTACTCAATGAATACTCTAGTTTACCAGCAGCAACAGAGGTATCATCAGTTTTCTGGTTTTGTTGGTGTTTTAGCTATGAAATAATAATACTTTAATTGAAAATTATGTTTATTTGATTATTCATAGCTTTGAACATTTCTTCATGTGTGTGTTAGATTTTGGGGTTCCCTTTTATGAAAATTGCCTGGTCATGATCTTTGCTTGCTTTTCTATAATGTTGCTCTCTGTCTCTTGTTAATTTGTAGGAATTCCTTATAAATTACAATAAACCCTTTGTAAATGTTGTACATTGCACAATATATTCTCAATTTTGTCTTCTGTATATTAACTTTGTCTAAAGTTACCATCATTGAACAGAAAGCCTTAATAATGATTTAATAAAATTCATCTCTTCCTCATCCACATGGTTTTGGCTTTAAGTTTTGTTTTTTTGTTCTTTAAGTCATTTGCTGACCTTGGCTCTCAAAGATATTTGCCCACATTTTACTCTATTAACTTTATAATTTTCCCTTAGAAATATGGGTGGTTTTAATTAACTTTTTTGGTTTCAAAATATTTTAGACTTAAAGAAAAATTGTGAAACTAGTTCACAGAGTTCCAATATATCCCACACCCAGTATTTTCTATTGTTTATATTAGTATGTTATGTGATGCCATTAATGGACAAAATTGATATGTGATTAGTAAAGTTCTTGATTGATTCAGATTTCTTTAATTTTTACCAAGTGTCCCTTTTCTCTTCCAGGATCCCATCCCACTTCTCCTTAGGCTTCTTTTGGCTGAGACACTTTTTCAGACATTTCTTGTTTTTGATGACCCTGACAATTTGGAGGAATGCTGGTCAGATATTTTGTAAAATGATCCTCTACTGGGATTTTTCTGATGTTTTTCTCAGGCTTAGGCTGGGGTTTTGGGTTTTGGAGAAGATGATTGCAGAGGTAAAGTGCCATTTTCACCATATCCTATCAAGGGTATATAGTTTCAACATGATTTATCAGTGTTGAGATTGACCTAATCACTTGGCTGATATAGTGTTGATCATGTTTCTCCACTGAATAGTTTACTGTTTCCCACCCCCTATCCATACTGTACTACCTTTTAAAGGAGGCCACTGTGCTCAGTCCACTAAGAAGTAGAGAATTATACTCAATCTTATTGAGGGTGAAGTATCTACAAAAATTAGTTGGAATTCATCTATAGAGATTTGTCTACTCCTCTTATTATTTGTTTATTCAATCATTTATGTATAGTAGTATGGACTCATGGATATTTATTTACACATTGGGTAAATCCATTACTACTTTATTTATTGTGATACTCAAATTCTGCCAGCTTTGGTCTTTGGGAACTCTTTCAGTTGGCTTTTACACCCCTTGGACATATTCCAATCATCATGAATTCTTTGAGTACTTCCATATTTTCTGCCACTGCAAGATGTGCCAGGCATATCTTGTGTATTTTCTGCCCTAGTCCCAGAATCAGCCATTTGTCCAAAGAGTCTTGGTTTCTTTTACAGGAAAATAGTATTAGAAATCAAGATCTTAGCACTAGATATACTCATTGCTGCTGGTGTGTTATGGGTTTTAGGCCCTCTCAGATGACAAAACAAGGAAATAAAATCATGTTATAAATATATATTATAATCTCCACATATAATGGAAATCTCCACATACATGCAAATCTATGAGTATTTCCATATATAACCATCTGTACCTATACTAGGCTAAACATGAGTGCACACTGATGTCTCCAACTCCAATCAAATACCGCAAGCATCATTCCAAGCCTCCTTTCTTATCTGTAACTTCCCAGTCCAATAATAACTTATCATTCACTGTCCATTTAACTATTAAATTCTGGTAAATATGTTTATGCTTCAGAATGGTTAGCTTGTAGGTCCACGGAAAACAAGTTTATCAACTAGACTACAGTGCTTAATTACACTTACATTTTTCTTCAGTCTTACATACTCCATTCATTTCCAAAGTTACTTAGGTCAACACCTTCTTACCCACCTCCAGGGAGATAGTTTCAAACTTTTGTATACAGTTATGTTATTTTACCATATTTTGCATTTCATCCTGACCTCTTAAACTTCTTAAAATTTGCATGTATTAAGGTTAATTCTTCGGGATGTGACATTCTATTGGTTTTAACAGATGCATAATGCCATGAATCCCCCACTATATTATCATACAAAACAATTTTACTGCCATAAATAATTCCCTATACAATCCTCTCCCCTACCCCTACTCCTGATCTTTTGACAACCACTGATTTTTTCTGCCCCAATTTTTTTGTCTTTCCAGAATGCCAAGTTAATAGAATTATGCAGCATAAAACCTTTTCAAAATGGATTATTTCACTTGGCAATATGCACATAAGATTCATTCATGTCTTTGTATGATGATAGCTTATTCCTTTTTTTTTTGCTGTATAGTTTTCCATTGTCTGAATGTACCATGGTTTAGCCATTCACCTTTTTGAAGGACAACTTGATTGCTTCCAGTTTTTGGTACTTGTTCATAAAGTTGATGTGAACATTCATGGGCTGATTTTTTGTGTGGACATAAGTTTCAAATCAAATCCAGAAATTGCTAGATCATATGGTAAGACAATATTTAGCTTTATAAGACACTGCCAAATTGTCTTCGAAAGTGAATGTACTATTTTGCATTCCCCATAGCAATGAATGAGTTTCCATCTCAGCATCTTTGCCAGCAATTGATATTGTCAGTCTTTGTTGGATTTTAGCCATTCTAATGCATGTTTAGTTGTATCCCATTGTTGCCTTAATTTGCATTTCCCTAATGACAAATAATGCTGGAAACATTTTCATACACTTATTTTCCATCTGTATATCTTTTTTGGTGAGGTGTCTGTTCAAATGTTTTATTCATTTTTTTAATTGGGTTGTTTGTTTTTTTTATTGTTGACTTTTAAGAGGTCTTTATATACTTTGGATACAACTCCTCTATCAGATAAGTGTTTTCCAAATATTTTCTCCCAGTTCATGGTGCATCTTTTCATTCTCTTAAAAGTATTTTACAAGGAGCCAAAGTTTTTAATTTACTGAACTGCAACTTATAATTTTTTTTCTTTCATGGATCATGCTTTTGATGTTTTCCCTAAAAGTTTATTACCAACCACAAAGTCATGTAGATTTATTTTTATATTTTCTTCTAAAAGTTTTATATTTTTCTCTTTTGCATATGGTTCTATTTTGAGTTAATGTTTCTAAAGGGTATAGGTCTGTATCTAAAGTCTTTTTTTTTTCACAGATGGACACCTAAATGTCCAGGACCATTTGTTCAAAGGGCTATCCTTTCACCATTGAATTGCCTTTGAATCTTCGACAAATGTCAGTTGGCTACATTTGTGTGAGTCTATTTCTGGGCTATTTATCATCCATTGATTAATGTGTCTAATCTCCAATAACATGCTGTCTTCATTACTGTAGATTTATAGTGAGTCTTAAGTAGGGGGTCTCCAACTTTGTTCTTCATTATATTGTGTTTGATAGTCTAAGTCTTCTGACTTTCTACACAAACTTTAGAATAATTTTTTTGATATCTATAAAATAGCTTGCAGATATTTTTATTGAGATGTGTTGAATGAATAGATTGAGTTTGAAAGAATTGGCATTTTAATATTGAATCCTCCATCCATGAACATGGAACATCTATCCATTTATATGTATATATTTTATTTCTTTTATCAGTGTTTTGTAACATGTATAGGTTTTTAATATAACCAAGTTGACCTTTGTGTATGATCTTGGTAAGGGATCTGGTTATGTTTTTCTTCAAGCACTGAACACCATGTACTCAACAATCCATACTCCCTGGTTGATTTGTGACTTTACTCTTATTGAATATTTAATTCAATAGACACATTTGCTTTTAAGGTCTATAGTTTGCCCACTGGATTTTTAATATTTTGCATCCATGTTATGTATAATTTTCAGACCAAATCTTTGAAATGAGTCCTATTATGTGGTAAGAAAGTCACATTCTCTCTTTTTAATGTTGAATTAAAGATTCAATTCAAATATTTTATTTAAAAATTTTTTGTTTTAAAATTTTATTATAAAATTTTAAAATTAGTTAAAATTTAAGTAAATATGTAGAGTTCTCAAGAATTGCTAATTGGAGTTTTGATTAGAATTTCACTGAATTTTTGGAGAATTTATATCTTTATATAAATGGAAGAATAGGAAGTGTTCAAGAACATGGACTACCTTTAACATATTTAGCTTTTCTTGTATCCCATGCTAAATTTTTCTTTATTAAATGTTGTTTTATTTTTAAAAATATTTAAAATGTTTATCTACTTTTTGAAAGAGAGAGAGACAGAGAGAGAGAGAGAGAACATGAGGAGCAGAGAGAGGGAGGCACAGAATTCGAAGCAGGCTCCAGGCTCCAAGCTGTCAGCACAGAGCCTGATGTGGGGCTCAAACTCATGAACCATGAGATCATGACCTAAGCATGACCTAAGCAGAAGTTGGACACTTAACTGACTGAGCCACCCAGGTACCCCTTGTTTTATTTTTGCTTAAGTTAATTATCATGTACTCTATATTTTTGTTATTATGAATGTTACATTGTATTTATTATATTTTTTACTCAATTACTGCTACTTGAGATGAATGTGACTGATATTTGTATGTTTGATATTTTTCTAATATTTTTTCTAGTGTTTTAAACTTTTTTTGTAGGTAGGTGATTATATCATTCCCAAGTAATGTCTATATTTTCACTTGTCTTCCAATTCTTAAATCCCTTGTCTCTTTTTTTTTTTTTTAAATTGCACTGACCCTGACCTCTAGAGCTAACCTGACAGGAAAACTTCTACTGGAGTTTCTCCAGTAAATATAAATTGATTGTAGAATTTTGGCACATAATGCTTAACATTTTGAAAAAGTTATTTGTTATTTTTAGCTTGCTAGGTGTTGTTATAAATAATTGCTGAACCATATTAAATGTCTTCTTTCCTGCACTAAGGAGATAATTATCTGATTTTTCTCTTTTAAATGATTTGTATAATAAATTCCATTGATACATTTTCTGATGTTAAACCAACCATACATTCCTTGGATTAATGCTACCTATTCATGATTCATAACTTTTTAAAATTATGTGTTCATTTACTAGTATTTTATTTAGCATTTTTACATCAAAGGTCTTGATCCAAACTACCTTGTATCTCCTTTCTTTGTAATTTCCCCATATAGTTTTGTATCAATATAAATGAGATTTAAAAATTGACCTGACATTTTTTATTCTTTTTTATGTATTAGAACAACCTTATCCAATCAGGAATAAACTATCATATGACCTACTGTTTAACATTTTGTAGAATTGATCTATAATAACATATAGAACTTTGTGATTTTAAGAGAGCGCATCTTTGACTACTGATTTCATTTGCTTATTAGCATTTTATATGGTATTGACACCTTTATATTTTTTTCTTGGACCAATTTTGGCATTTCATGTATTTCTAACTATCAGGTCATAATTTTAAGATGCTTTACTCCATATTAACTCTTGTCTTTGCTACTCATTAAATAAGTCTTCCTTTCCTAATTTGTAAATAAGATGTTATCGCTACACCAGTATGCCTCACAGAATTATTGTGTGGATCAAGACTTCAAGAATGTGAGTATTATTGTAAATAATTAAATGTAGCCAAAGACACATTATCATTTCACTTTAGATCAGAACTTTTGTTAGCTAAGTGATTAAGTCATCATTTTAACAGTGCTAGCTATGAGGCATAATAAATGCTACTAGAAATTCTGAGTTTCAGTTTAATCATCTATAATGTTAAAGGTTTTAACTAAGTTATTCTTAAGTTTTCTTCAAATTCTTTTTAACAAGGGCTTGATTCTTCCTAACAGTTGAATTTTTCAGTAATGAATTTGGAGCATTCATGAGTTACTCAAGTGAAGATTTACAGTTTCAAATATGTAAGTATGATCCTTAGCAGTTGAATGTCCAACTCTTGGTTTTGGCTCAGGTCATGATCTCATGGTCTGTTAGGTCAAGCCCCGCATCAGACTCTGCAGGAACAGCATGGGGCCTGCAGTATAATGAATACTACTTGGAACTCTACCATCATAAAGACTTATTTCAGCTTGGGAAAAAGAAGCTTAGTACATTGATAACTTTTCATTATCTGGAATGTTCTGGAAACTGCTAAACTCACTATATGAAGCAGAGCAGCACTTAAAATCAGACTTCTGTTCTCTTGCAACTTTCTGTGGCAAGAACATTTGTTTAAGTCATTATATTATATTCATACTGTGATGCAGACTGAATATATAGTAAAAATAGGAAGAGAGATTGGATCAACCAAAAAAAATAATAAAGCTGGATATGTGCTTTCAGCGGACCCTACACTGCAAGTGTTGTTGATACATGTTGAACCACAATTCCCAGAAGTGTGAATAGTCCAGTATGAGATAACTAAGGGTTGATTATACTCGGAAAATAAGTTACAGCTTCACATTCCGAGTCCAGACTCCTGATGTTGAATTACTCTGCAGCATAATGAGAGGACTATTTTAACCCAGCAAGAACATTCTATTACAAAGCAATTCAAAAACTGAAACCAACTTATTACACAAGGCAAATCCAAATGCAAAAATGGAATGAAAAGTAATGCAAACGATAACATTTCATACTTTGTATATAATGATAATCATTATTACATTAGATTGAATTCTGTACTCAGAAATGTTTCTTTCTTTTCTAATATGAATTTAATTCCTTAAAGGTTTATTCAACAACTTGTAATAAATGATGATCAATGGAAATCTGAAGAAAAGTTTCTAATGGCTTTATTACTGAAATGTATAATTTCTACAAAGTTTTCAGGTAAAACTAAAGTGTAAATCTATAAATAGAAAAATTTCAAAATTGCAAAACTAAAATGTAATATGTAAATTTAAAAAATTTTGCTAAAAATATTTTTAATTTTTAAAGTCCAAGTTCATTTTAGGGGAGACTTATATGTTTGTTAATTTTTTTCCTACAAGGGTGACAGTCATTCACTGTATAATTTCAATGATTGCATTTTTTTTTCATTTACAAAGGTACTTTCGGGGATGAACAAATGAACCTGACACATGTTTCCCCAATAGAAAGCTTTTTGCACCATTATGATCATGAAGCCTGTACACAATATCTATCACAGAGTATGCAGGGATTCAGTATATGTTTGGAGAAAGGAATAATTATTTCCAATTGGTAGCACAAGAGAAAATATCTTGGAGAAGGTGGCATTCGAGCTACATGGGACACATGGATATGGAAAATAAAATGATTTGCAGTAAAGGAAATAACAAGAGGAAAATCCTATGCATTCTGTTTGTGCTCTCTCTCTCTTGCTCTCCCCGCCCCCCAACCACTTTCTCTGGTCTACCCTCTAGAGACATCAGACTATATAACCGGTACCTAAATATGCTATGCTCCTTTAGAGTTCAGTTCACATTAATGTATGGAATGCCCTCACCTTCTCTAAGAAAACCTTATCTTCAGAGGTCAATCTCATATGCTACTTCCCCGGAGAGACTTTTAAAGTGTTGGAACAGTACTGTGAAGTGATCAGAGCTGTGCTTTTGGAAGTTTAATATGACAGTAGGGTAGAGATGGTTGGAACTAGGTGATAGAGAAATGCAGTTGCATTAATGTGAGGAAGCAGGAACTACATATTAGATTATACCTGTGTCTAACAAGAGGTAGAGATGGTTGTCAGAGAGATTTGATTGCTGATTGACCATACTATATTTTGTGCTTCCTTATCTTAGAATAAGGTGATTTAAGATAAATCATAAACATAGGAGAAGGGGAAATATTTGGGGATGGAAAATAATCTATTGGATTCAAGTCATACTGAGTTAGAGGTGTTTATGGGGCATCTAATTGGAGATGCTCTGTGGCCACCTAGAAATGAGAATAGGGAGCTTTATCAGGACAAAGTATCTAGAGTTTGGCCTCATACAAATGATGACTGAAATAATGAAACTAGACTAAAATGATAAGGAAGATGCACAGAAATGAGAAAAAGTTATTGCAGTTTTAACTGTGTTGCCTCAAATTTATTGTGCATAAATATCAGTATCAGATAACATGGGAAGTGATGAAATGTTAATATCTGAAGATGTTTAAAGATTAAATAGACTCCCTCCTGTAATATTTCGTTTAGTCAAAGGATTCATCAAGAACTCATCAAGACCATCTGATTCTAATGATTTGACCATTAAAAAATTTTTTTAATGTTTATTTATTTCTGAGAGAGAGAGACAGAATGCAAGTGGGAGGAGGGCAGGGAGAGAGGGAGACACAGAATCTGAAGCAGTCTCCAGGCTCTGAGCTGTCAACACAGCCTGATGCAGGACTCGAACTCACAAACCGCAAGATCATGACCTGAGCTGAAGTGCAACACTTAACTAAGTCACCCAGGCACCCTTGATTTGGACCATTTAATGATTAAGGAGTGAAACATACAATCTGATGTTAAAGGTTAATAGGCAAATCACCCCCCCCCCCCCAAATAAAAGGAAACAATGGACACACATTCCAATGACCATCTGTGACATTTAATGCAGTCATTTTGGTAAATTCTAGGTGCCATTTTTATGTTGTTATTGTTAAAAGAGATATTCACTAGATGGTGATTAGATTTTTAATATGAGCAACCGTTCTTTGTCTGTATGTAGAATAATGGATTCATCCATTTAATAAGTTAATTTAAAAAACCTATATATAGGGGCACTTGGGTGGCTCAATCAGTTAAGTGTCCAACTCTTGATTTCGGCTCAGGTTATGATCTCATGGTTTGTGAGCTTGAGCACTGCATGAGGCTCCACGCTGACAGTGCAAAGACTACTTGGAATTCTCCTCCTTCTCTCTCTGCCTCTCTCCTGCTTGCTCTCTATCTCTCTCAAAATAAATAAACTTTTAAAAATAAAACAAAACAAAAAACTTATATATCATACACAAGTGTTAAGTGCATTTTAAAACAGCAGAGGTTACTTTATTTATTATTCTTTTTTTAAATGTTTATTCATTTTTTGAGGGAATGCAATCATGAGTGGGAGAGGGGTAGAGAGGTAGGGGGACAGAGGATCTGAAGCAGAGAGCCCAATTCAGGGCTCGAACTCAAGAACTGTGAGATCATGACCTGAGCTGACATTGGACCCTCAACCAACTGAGCCACCCAGGCTCCCCATTATCTTATTCTTGTTCAGAAACAAAATAGCTATAGTTCCTAAACTTACTTTTTTTTCTGTAATGATTCTTACTATAATCAAGTTGCACTGTTTCTGAAGCTTATATTTAGAATTAACTCAAAAATCAGGACTGAAACAAAAAATGCAGTATTACTGGTATCACCAATATTCAGTCTATTATTGTCACCAAACAAGGGTTGAGGGATTAGTCTACTTTGCTCCTGTCAGCAGTCATTTTAATCCAATTTATTTTAAATTGGACTTTTGTTGAACAAAAAGCATAAATTATAATGGATTGAATAGTTTCTATGTAAGATGTTTATAGTTTATCTACCTTAATAATAAATAATATACATTTAAAGTATGATTGACTACACCTAACTTTGAAGAATCAAAACTTTCTAGTTTTTACCTTCATTTAACTTTACAGTTTAAATGTTGACTTACCTTCTGTCTGGGGCAATTTCCTGCTTAGCACTAGAAAGTAAAAGGACAGAATACCCCCAATCCTAGTCCTTGTGGGCTCACAATGTGACTTATTCAAATAATAAACAAAACAATCATACTTTGGGGGGCTAGGACCTAAATACCCATTGTGGAGTTTGTTGTAAAGCTATTTAAACTTTTTGATTCTTCCAGATTAACTGAGACTAAATATTCCATACAGAAGTGATTCAGTGACCTGATTTTGCAGAGTGAAATAAAATTTTCTAACATGTTTAATCCACATTATCATTTTGAAGAGCCTCAAAAACTATCTCTATGGGGTGCTGAGCTAAATATACACAAATGAGTAAAATAAATATGGCCCAAATACATGAGGAATTTAAATTCAGTCCCAAAATACCGACACATTGATTAGGCAGGAGTTCTTGTTGGTATGACTAATCATTCAAAGCAAAACCAGTTGACTGTTGTTCTTTTTTTCCCTTTTAAATAGGTGATGTGAATGTGAGCTAATGTCAACACAGTGCAAGACAACCATAATGTTATTTCTCATCTATTTGCTAGGTTTTCCTATCAAGAATATCTTATTCTCCCTTCCCAAAGCAATGTGACCTCATCATGTAGAGAGAACTCTTCATTTTCTACATCTACTTTTTAACCATGTGAATGTGCATTTACTTAACAGCTTCCTGACCACACTTGTTTTGTTATAGTTTGGTTTTTCTCCAGCAGTGACTGTGATATTACCAAGGAGAAAAATCAGTTTCACTGGCTCCTCTCTGCTAAAGGAAGAAGTTTAAAGCTGTTTGTGCATAATCTTCCCAAGAGTTACTAATGAGGACACCTCAGTCTTGCATCTAGAGATCGGAGAATTGAGGTATCCCTGAGCAAATGTGACAACAAAATATTCAGTTATGGATCCTATCTTGAAGGGTTTGAGGTGAATAGGAAGGTAATCAGGATTTAGATAAGTATCTCCTTCTAACTTCTTGAAGAAAAGTGGGTTTGAGAATTTTAACTATAAAGATGGCTACCCCTGGATCTGGAAAGAGACTCCTTGGCACTTCCAAGGGCATTTAAATAGATAGCAGTGAAGTGATTCATCTGTATGTCTAATTTCACTTCAAATGTTGCAATAGATGTTTAGCAGACATGATTACCATCTGTCTTGACTCATATATAAAAGAAAAAAAAAGAAAGAAAAGAATCTTTTCCTGGCCTAAGTGGCCTTAGATTGGAAGAAAAAAAAAAGAGAGAAGGAAAGAGAGAATGTGTGAATATGCCTGAGAAAGACATTTCCAAAAGCAGAATAAAATGAACTAGGAGAGGAACAAGAAAAAAATGGAGAGAATGAGTCCAGGAACTCTGGACTAGAAACCAGATATATTCGTTGGAATGAGACAGGTAGTTGGAAACAAAGTGAATTCTAGGAGCTGGGAAGAAGTCTGTATAATACCAGGCAAACCAGTTAAGCAGCCACATTTACGGTAGGGTTCTTCCAGGCAGAGAGAATCAGAGGCTCAAGCACTGGCAGCATACAAAATGGCTTACAGGCAGAAAGGACACAGCACTGTTCTGGGATACCAAGACTAGTAGGACTCCATCTCTAATTAGAATTGAAGTAATTAGGCAGAGTTCCCCACATAGAAGAAATGCAGTACAACGCAGGTGACCCATACAAGATCTTAGGCCACAGCTTAGCTAAAACGGTACAGGTACTTCACCATTGAAATTGTGGTTTAAGATAGGGACTTAGTCACAGGAATAAGGGAAGCTAGAACTGATGCTCATCATTAAGGGGAACCAGTAGCAAGCTGGACCTGAGACAGATTTCCTAAACCAGAAGTCCTTTATTTTCCACTGACTGGGACAGGACTAATTGCATATATTAGAGGAACTCTGCTGTTTTATGTGGAAGTTAAGTTGCTCCAGAAGGAGACATGTACAGGAAGGTATGAAGAACACATTTTGTATTTTATTCATTAATGATTTATCCCATCAAACATTTATATATTTAATGAGTCTCTCCTATAATCAAAGCTCTGAGCTAAGCAGAAATGTTAAAGTATCAATCTAACATCAGAAGGTCTAAGTCATAGCTGTGAGGCAGATAAACACATAAACTCTGAAAAAAATACACCATTTTTTAAGACTATGGGAATACAGGAATTCCACTAACTAAAGTTGGTAGAAGTCAAGAAATATCCCTAAGTATGTGACATGTGAAATGAATCTTAAAGGTTAAGTTCATTTTTTTCTAACTGAAGAAATTGGGGGTAAAGGAGAAGGAATAAAGTATAGAGAAATTAATAATAATAATGGCTGTCACTTAGAGCTATGTATGTCATCTTATTTAATCTTCACAACCCTTGTCATATGTACCAATATATCATTTTACAGATGTAGAATTCAAGGCTCTAAGTCATTTACCCAAGTTCCTAGGGCTACAAGTGAAAAAGCTGGATTTTTATTGTTTTTGATTTGTTTTGCTTCAAAACACTTGCTCTTTCCATGATTATTCAATAATGCTTCTGACCTGTCCTAGGAGGCATGAGAATTGAAATATGTCAGGAGCGCACACTTCATGGACAATGGTTTCATGGGAATTGGTTTATTGGAACGGCACAGCTAGAGTGTGAAGACCTTTGTGTGACTAGGCAAGAGGGAAGAATTATGTGTTAGAAGAACTCTCAAGTGATATGGTGTACTGAGATGGTAGAATATTCATCATTAGGGTGATGAAACTTCATTTTATTCTAAGAGTTGTCGTATTTCAGGACTAGAAAGAATTGAGAAAATTATGTTATTCAGCTCTTCAGATTTACAAGTAAAAAGACCAAGACCCATGTCAAGAACATAAAATAGCCTGAAATAAAGGTTTCTTTAGTTCTTCATGGGAGCTCTACTGAGCCTGACCTTCTCCCTTTTAGTGTAAGTGATGTAGGGCTATGATTGCAGTGAAGAAGTGAGCTCAATAAAATGAGCAAAGGGGAAGACAGTGTATAAGGCAGTTGAGTATCATGAATAAGAACTAAGAAATTAGCTAGCCAAGGACTCATTCCTCTGGTTTTCTGACCCTTCCAATTTGATGGTTGAGATCTCACAGGATGATTGGGGCCTGGAGAGTATAAAAGAGATTTTCAGATCATTAGTAATGGCAAACTTCATTATGAAGTTGATTTTTAAGTGACCAATACAATAATAAAAAAGTAAAAAAAAAAAGACAATTACCTAAGTATGTTCCTAAAATTATAGCCTTTAATTCTAGGATGATTTTGGTAACTACAAACTACTAATAAGGTTAAGAATAATTTATGTACTTACTAACCAAGGACTTTCTCATCAAAAAGAAACTGAGCTGAGTAAGTTGATGTTAACAAAAATAGGAGAAAGAGAGAGAGACAGAGAGAGAGAGAGAGAGAGAGAGAGAAGAGAGAGAGAACAAACTTTCAGCTGTGTCCTAACTGTAGACTTTTCATCACTGTTGACAATGAAAATGAGACTTATAAAGAACACAGCTGGAATTTTAACTCTTAAGTTGAGATCAAAGATTTGGCAGTTAGAAAAATCATCCCTTTCACTTGTAAACAAAACAAATCTTATATGGATGTCAGAATAAATAAAGTATTTCTTTTTTAAACAGTTACTGTTTTGGCTAAAATGTACTCATACCTATTAAAAGATTTAAGGTAGGGAATTTATCACTCTTGCTGCCATCCTAACCTCAGACACAATTATTTAAAATGAAATAAATATATACTTAGCAAACAAAAAAGATATATTACTAATTGTCTACTGGGCAGTCAATTGCCAGTTAGAGTAGCCACTTGTGTAAACTCTGTCAAACATGCTGACCCAAACACGTCTCTAGCGATTTCCAACATCTGGCTTAAAAGCTTCCCTGTAATTATTTTCATTTTGCATAAGCAAAACTCACTAAACCCTGCATCTGTGGTGGTGATACACAAAACATATAAATTTGGAGGAATTCATTAGATAATGCTGAAGAAAATGCACCAATGGCACAACGCCATTTAACTCCTGTACTTTTGGTGAATTAGCCACCAGGGAAGGCCTTTTTCTCTTCAAAAGTTTACATAGATTATACAGTGCTTCTTGAATTTTTTTCAGCTATAGTTTTGCTGGGGTGTTTAATACATAGAAATTGACATATAGGAAAGTTTTAAAGATGAGAGTATTTTTCTTGATGTCTTTGCCATCTCTGATTTTCTGTAGAAGAAAACAGGTAATAAGATGATGCAAATATCAGATACACAGATAGGAGGTATTACATACAATTTTTGCCACTATACATCTTGAATAGTAGCTATGAATCTTATTCTGATATGATTTTCTTGGGAGAATGCTTCAAACACATGTAACACACTGTTTTATCAAGCATTTCCCAAATTCTAACGGTGTACAGACGTACAGATTCTCAAGTCTGCAGATAGCTTAAAATCCTAAATTATAGACGTACATTGATGGAGTATACATATTTTTTGACATAGAGAAAACCTGTCCATTGTATCATAACTTGTTCTAAACATGCTGCATTCTAATTGTATGTCAGAATGCCACAATAAAATACTACTTGATTATACTTTGACTTATTAACCTCAGCTAAATATACTCATCCATATCAAAATGTTCAGAATTGTTTTGAAGATGTTTATTTTCTTAGATCTCATATTTGGTTTGCTATTTTCCCCAAACTGTTCTAGGGAAACTGGAATAGTCTAGGTTGGATAATGTATATTTATTAGCTTCAGAACCACATCTGTGTGCTCAGATTGGAGGAAAGGTCATAAACACAATGAATGTTGCTAGGAAACCATGCCTTTTAGTCAATTTAGTTGTGAAGATGAAAGGGTTTTTTGGTACAAAGATGGGCTATTTGTATAGTACAATGAATAATCATTTTATTTTGATCTTTGAATTTATCATTTAAAAATAACACTTTTCATTAGTAGCTCTTCCTATTTATTACTTACTTGGGTTTCAAATGTTTGAAATTCAAGATGTGAATGTAGCTTTCTATGAAAAGAAAGAGTTACTGAAATTTTCATTTAAAGAAAATAATCTTGTTGGTGAAATGTAGGGATAGCTAATCCTTAGAGAAAGACATACAAATCATAAAAAGATTAATATTAAAATAACTAAAGTCAAGGAACAAGTAGCTAGGTCCCTTGGAATAACCAGCAAAATTTTTTTAAAAAATTCAAGTGGTGTAAACAACCCTGATGCTTCTTTTTGTGTTTCAAAACTACAGGACTGCAATCTTGGGAACTTTTCACAAAGATCAAAACAAAACAGACATGTTTTACTGGTCAACAATGATTAGATGCTCCTTGGACACAACTAAGTACTCTAATTCCACAGGGCTGTATTAGCCCACTTAAGTATCTAATTAGAAGCTTATGTTGGCTGAGCCTGCATCTATTGATTTTGAATCAGAATGTAATTTTAACCATGTAATTTTTAATTGGCTCCCTTTCCCTTGAACATTTAAGTAGTATTTGGTGGCACAGGTCATACTGATGGTAACAAATCCATCAGGTTAGTACTGCAATAGACATCGGGCTTTTTGAGTTTGTGGCTTATGTCCCTTCTTTTTATTACTGTTTCTCCCATTCTATTTGATTCTGGTGGCTCTGTAAATCACTTGGCCTAATCTTTCCTTTATAGAGCAGGTAGGTCACTCATGTAGACCAATCAGAATAATGTGTTTGAGGTCACATGTGTTTGAGGAAGAGAAAGAAGACCAGTGTAAATGGAGCATAATCAAGGGCAAGGTGATAGGAAATGAGGTTGTAGAGACAGGCAAAAGCCAGACTGTTGTCTTATGCGCCAGAGTAAAAAGCTTTGATTTTATCTAAGTATAATGGGAAACCAGGGGTTAGGCAGAAAGAAATGTGGCATGATCTAATTTATGGTTTTGAAACCATCATCAAGGGGCCAAGCTAGCATTTAGGAGGCCCTTGTGGTAGTATTGGTGAAAAATGACACTGGCTTGCTAGGGTGGTAGCAATGGAAGTGGACAGAAGTTGATGAACTCAAAATAACTTTCAAAGATGGAGCTAACAAGCCATGCTGATGAACTGGGAATGCAGTATGGGGTTAAGAGTGAGATCAAGGATGAGTCTTCCATTATTAGCTTGAACAACAAAGGGTGGTATTGAACAATTTGGGAAGGTAGGAGGGAAAGCAGTAGTGAGGGTGCAATTAAGAGTTCTGTTTTAGGAAATTCCATCTGAGTACAAAGTGAACATGTTAAATAGGCAGCTGGCTATGACATTTGGAAAGACAGGATCAGTATATAAAAATTTTTGAGTCATGACTATGGCAGATATTTAATATTTCAATCCATGGTACTGAATGAGTTATCTAGGGAGAAAGTTATCCGTAGGAGAGAGAAAAGGATGGCAGAGTTCTTTAAACAACACACTTAATTTAAAAGACAATAGATGATTAAGAGTAATTATGATCATGAAGTAAAATGCCACTTTTTACCCTTATTTACAAGATGCTTTTTTATATTCTGTCATACACATATTAGTAAAGTAAAATGTGTTAAGTATTCATAGGAGTCTATTCTTACCACTGTATGGATGGGAAAATTGAGCACTGACAGATTATATGTCAAGATTCAAGACCTCACTACTGGTAAGTGATGGAGTTAGGCCCAGAATAGAGACCTTTCTAACTCTAATCTATTGCTTTTTCTATTATGCCATGTTGGAAACTCTTCCCTTTCAAAGATTCAAGGCTTACCGGGGTTATTTGCCTCTACACTAGCATTCCCAGTTTACAGTGCTTGAGTTCCAATGTCTAATTAGTTCTATCCTAGCCTTTGTTCTCTAATGTCACTTCTTGCTGCAACCTGCCTCAGAGAGTTTCTCCCTCTAGTGATCTTCTGTTATTATGCTATGAGCTGTGAAAATAGATAATCAAGACCTAGAATTATTATGAATATAATAAGTTAAAGTTAAGTCTTTAAGAGACTCTGATTAGTTACATGCCATGACCTTTATGCATTGTCTTGGAACATATATTATGGCTATTCAGGCCCTTTCACTTATTTATTCTCTTGTTATTATTATATCTTTTGCATTTGTGTTATGAAGGGATCAGCTTGTCAAGTAAATTATTTCTTTGGCTAGTGCAACTTTTAACATTCATGCATCTTTTCCTTGGACCGTATTGCATCAGTCCACATTGATAAAAGTCCTATAGATAGCTTTCATCCTCAATTTCTGGGATATCTGTTCTAAAAGATCAAAGGGAAGTTTTGATTTTTCTCTTTAGACAATGGAATTTATAAGAAAACAATCCCAAGCTAGGTCTTAACAAAGAAGGCTACATTAAAAAAAAAAAAAAGAAAATCACACAGAAAGGGGGTGATTGGATCTTCTAGGAAGCAAGGTTTCTCTACCTATTCAGCTTGGGTGTTTGGGGAGCTCGTCACTACTCTTGCTTCCTTGATTCTTTCTGAAGCTGACCTTCAGTTTCCTGTGATTTTTCCTTTGGCAGGAGGAGTCCTGTGCTTCCACCATTACATCCTTCTCATCTCTCATTCAGTCTAGATCACCACTGTGTTTAAAAGTTCTTGATGGCCAGTTCTTAGTACCTCCTCTCACTAAATAGACTCCAGGGTCCTGGATTTGCCAGATCCTTCCTTAAGACATCACCAAGAAATTTCACTTTTGTTCATTTGGTAGTAGGGACTTACTGGCAGAATATTAGCAGAGGAGTGGCATCATTTTGCACAGACTGTGTTGGCAGCAATGTAAATGATGATTCTGAAGGGATGTAATAGAGGTGAGTAAAAATTTATAAGGCAGAGTTTCCAGTGAGAGTTGAAAAGGGTACAAACTACCCAGTAACAATCAGGATAGACAGGAAAGGACATATTTTAGAGTTATTTAAAAGGTAAGTAATGTGGGACTTGATCATTCATTGGCATGTGGGATGAAGAATAGGGTATAATTACAATGACTCCTTCACTTCCAACTTGAGTCAGTAGTGACTCATGTCATAAAACATGGCTAAGATACAAGGGGAGAGATGGAGAAATAATGGGTTCTGTCTCAGTCTGGTGTAGTTTGAAGTGGGTCTGGAATTTTGGAGACAGTTTGGGGGGCCACAATAAGAAACTTGGGAGAAGTGCTTAGGTGGCTCAGTCGTTAAGCATCTGACTCTTGATCTTGGCTCAGGTCAAGATCTCACGGTTTGTGAGACTGAGCCCCATGTCAGTCTCTGCACTGACAGTGCAGAGCCTACTTGGATTCTCTCTCCCCCCTCTCTACCCTTCCCCAGCTAGTGTGCACATGGACATGTGCTCTCTCTCTCTTCCTCTTTCTCTCTCTCTCAAAATAAAATAAAGTAAAAACAAAAAGAAATCTGGGAGACTTTAGAATATAAATGGTCATTAAAGTAATCTCAAACAGTAAGATACCCAGAGAAAGTATTTCAAACACGAAGGGAGAAGATGGAACACTACACAAAGGCCCCTAGAAGGTAGTTAGGGAAAGATTTCACAAGTGATAGAAAGTGAGGAGAATCAGGAGAAGTAGGTCACATAAGCTAAAGGAAGATAGAAAATAAAGGAAAGAGTGACCACTAGTGCTAAAAGCCTTAGAAAGGTAAGACAGATGAGGACTGAAAATTACCCACTGACTTTATCAACTGGGAGGTGATTCTTTTAGGGAAACTACTAACTGTGGGGTGGTGAGGAAAGAAGGCCAATTATGAGAGTTGTGAAGCAAATAGGTTTAGGAGTTGAAGCATGTCTAGACTGTTTGAATCCCTGTTTAGAAAAATAAAGGAGAAAGACAAGGCTATGGTTACAGTGTGAAGAGAGTTTAAAAAGGGTTTAGTCATTTTTTTCAACTTCTAAATAGGTATGCTTAATCTTACCAGTGTGGTGGCAAAGGCAGTAAAGAGAAATGATAGAGTCTGAGGGACAGGAGGGATGTGAGGGGAATTGCCTTGTATAGAGGGAAGGATATTCTATCCATGGAGAAGGAGGGAAGTGAGGATGGGTACAACTGATATAACTTTGGGATGAGAAATGAGAGATTTCAGCTCTGATGGCATATATTTACTCAATGGGAGACCTAAGAGGTAAGGTCAAGACTAAGTAACAGCTTTGGGTATTCCACCTTCTCAAGGTTCCTAGGTTTTGTAACACAGATTATAAATGCAAATAATTGTTTTTAAATGATGAACCCTGAAATAATCAACCTTTGCACTGTTTAATATGCTAGGGACTATAGCGAGTTTAGATTATTATACAATAAAACCTTGGATTGCAAGTAACTTGTTCTGTGGGTGTTCTGCAAAACAAGCAAACATTTATAATACATTTAACTTGATAAATGAGTGATGTCTTGCAATATGAGTAGTGCATGGCACCAAATGTCATATGATAACAACTGAGCCAAAGGTTCTTCTCTCTCTCTCTCTCTCTCTCTCTCTCTGCGAGATTGTGGGTAACCATCTTCCATGCTCAGATGCTTGGCCTCAGGCCACAGTGTTTGGCAGAAATCAGTGATTTTTCAGAATTTTGGAAAGTGCCCAGACCTGGCACTAAGCACCTTCAAAGCACCTATGGACAGCCCTTTGCTTTTCCATACAAGAGTAAGCTTCCATACAAGAGTCCTTTGCTTTGCTTCATTCTAGGTCAGGCTGCCTGCAGATACAGATCCTTTCCTCTGCTGACATATTGACAGTTACATTAAATACAGTATATGACCAGAGTGTATTATCACTGTACTGTAGTCAACATCCATGCGAGCGTATACAATGGCCCCCAAGTAGAAAAAGGTTGAAATAAAGGTGGTAAGGAGAGAAGTATGGCGGAAGTTAAGAAGGAAATCATCAAGAAGTACGAACAAAGTATGCGAGTGGCTGAAATTGCAAGATTTTATAAGTCTACATCTGCATCTCCTTTGCAGAGGAGGAGGAGAAAAAGGCAGAGGAATCCCTCACTTCAAATGAAACTAGGAGATGTGTAAAATGTGGGAAACAGTGCAAAATTCTGTAGAAAAGCACCACCCAAATAAGGCTGTAGTAGTGCCTTATTCGATGAATAAGTAGCAAGGAATCTGTTTAACGACAATGCAATGTCACATTTCCATGAATCCTCTAAAGGAGGCAAAAGCAAGCATCATTGGATAGGTTCATTGTTAAAAAGTTGCACACACACACACACACACACACACATACACACACACACACACAAGATTCTACTGAGCCAATAGATAGCAGTGATTCTGTTAGAGATAGTGAAAATTGTCCTACATAATCATCTTCTCACTTGTCTCCTCATACTAGGCACAAATGTTTTCAAGGGTAAGTACAGGTTAATTTATTTTTCTTTATATTTTCTATTTTCTTTATTATTTTGTATTATATTACAGTATTGCAATCATTTTTATATGAATATTTTTGGGTTGTGAAGCAAATCATCTGAGTTTCAATTATTTCTTATGGGGAAATTCGTTTTGATACACAAGTGCTTTGGATCACAAACATGTGTCCAGAACGAATTATGGTCACAGACCAAGGTTTTACTGTACATCAAATCTTCCCTGCTATTTCCACAGAGCATTACCAGTATCAATTATATCTATAGTTAAGTTCTGGGCTGATGAAGTTATCTTTTTGCAAGATCTTCGCATTAGTAATCAACTGACAGAAATGTCCATCTTTGAGGAGCACCTGGGTGGCTTAGTCAGTTAAATATCAGACTCCTGAACTTGGCTCAGGTCACGATCGGATAACTGTGACATCGAGCCACATGTTGGGCTCTGCACTGGACATGGAACCTGCTTAAGATTCTCTCTCTTTATCTCTCTCTACCCCTTCCCATTGCACACTCTCTACATACATACATACATACATAAGTAAATAAATAAATAAATAAATAAATAAATAAAATCTTTAAAAAAAAGAGATGTCCATCTTCAATTGTTTTTGCTTTAAGCTAAATTAGCCAAGTCATACAATTTAAGAAATAGATACACCCTAGTTTTATTTTAGTCATCGTTCAAACATTGAACTATAGGATATAGTCACAAAAGTAATTTTTTCTCATAAGTTTTAGTCATATGAATTCTGATGGAAATACATATTCCAATTCAAATTTCCCAGTTATGGACTGCAATCTCATTCCTTTACTTCTTGCCCACCTCCTTAATATCTGTAGAGCTGTTTGCAAATTGGAAAACCAGAAACTGTAAATTCTAATCTCACCTCTACTTATACATACAAAAAACCTTTTTGAATGACTCAGAGAAGTTTTGAAGCTATTGTTATACATTGCTAAGAGCAAAAAAAATCAGATATGTTTCAAAAGAGATCAGTTGAGAGGCTATGTGGTATTGTGGTTAGAAGTAAAAACTATAATGTTAAACAGATCTGGAGTCAAGTAATCATTCCACCACCTACAGATGACCTTACCTTCCTTCTTTATAAAATAAAATTAATAGGAGTGTTTACCTCAGCATTACTGTGAAAAGATCATTTATGTAAAATCTTGATGAAAACAGTTGACATAGTAAAAAAATAATCAAGCATCATTTACTAACCGCCATAATAAAATACTATAAACATGGCTTCAAAGAATAAATCATCTTATATACTCAGTCTCTCAATGAAGATATGGCTTATTATTCAAACTTCTAGTCACTCACTTCCAAACCAAAATAAGAAAGAAGGTACAATATTACAAGAATTGAAGATAAGCTCTATGAAAAGTCTTTTGATCTTGATCTAGTATCTTTAAAAACTACATTGTGAAAAACTACAATGTTTAGGGTGTCCTGTAGACACTGGCAAAAATGCTGTGTGTGTGTGTATGCGTGTGTGTGATAAAAACAGAAATAATTTATGCTGTTGTAGAATTTACATCAGAATATTAAAATAAATATATGTTAATGAGAAGATAAATCACACAACTGTGTTTCTGAGAGATCAGTATTAATAACCTTAAAGAATATTATGAATTATCTGTAATCAATTTTTCATTGAGATCCAATGACATTTCACTGCACATAGAACCACTTTTAGGATACAATATCAACTTCTATTGATTAGTCTTAACCAATTTGGATAATATGCCTCTCAAAAGAAATATATAGGTATAGGTATAGTGCTAGGATCTAGATCTAAGGTGCACTAGGCCTGGAACACTCCCCAGCATTTCTAGGCAGAAATCGCAGTACACAAGTATTTTTTCCAACCAGGTATTTGAAGTGCCTGCTATAAGAGACTTTTGAGGTAGCTGAAGTTCTTGATATGCACTTCAGAGTTATAAAGAAATGATATAATCTCAGTAGATCAAAACCTCCAAGAAACAGGCACTTTTGTCTATCCTGTTCAGTGCTGTGTCCCTTGTATGGTGAACAAATGTAGCCCATACAGGGGCTCATTAAATATGTTTTTGATGAATACATGAATCTGTACCCTCCCTATAGCCTATGAAGGCTGGTAGAAGGTGAGCAGTATCATGGCCGACTCCCTAGGATGCAAGAACAATAACAAGAGAACAAAGGCTGGCTTTAAGTGCCAGCAGGAACAGAGATATATTGGCTAAATTCTTTTAAAAGGGACAGAGAGAGAGAGAGACAGAGAGAATCCCAAGCAAGCTCCATGCTGAGCATGGCTCTAGCCCGCAGGTCCGATCCCAAGGTCATGACCTGAGCTGAAATCAAGAATTAGATGCTCAACTGACTGAACTGCCTAGGTACCCCTATCTTATTGCGTTTTAGTTTTGAAAAATGCAAAGACGCCAAACACTAGCATCACTCTACTGAGGAAAGTAAGAAGAAAAGAGAACGAAAGAAGCAGGTGACATAGAAAAATAACTAGCATTTTTTTATGTGTACTTCTTTTCCAGGAGCTTATCTGAGGACATTACCATTCTTTTATTTCTCATAACCAGAGAATGAGGTGGCTGCCTTCATTTTACAGATTAGGAAACTGAGGCACAGAAAGCTTAAGGGACTTGCACAAGATGACCCAATTAGGAAGTGGTGAAGCCTGGGTTTGAACTTAATGTCATCCGGCTCTAGAATGTACATTTTTATCTCATCTGTCTTCCACACATACAAAAGGTCTTCATGGTCATTGGCAAAGCCTCCCTCATAAATAACTCACTCAGTGGGATGCAGCACTGCTTGGCATGTCCCTGTGCTTTCTGCCACTAAGTTGCCGATAGACAAAATGGTAGTGTCTCTGTCAGTTTCCTCATCAATGAACTTACTATTGTCCAGACCTATCCAGACCGCTTTGCTTGGATATTGTGTGAAATAACCAATCAATAATCGTAAAATGCTATGAAAACATAGAGTGCTAGATCCAAGTTCAATATTATTATATGAGTTTACAGTGTGACAGCACAGCCATAAAGGTCAAAGCTATTTTGAACTGCATAGAGAAAGGCATGCTGACGTGGAATACAGAAGAAACTGTTTTTCTTTATAAAAAGGGAGCTAGGAATTGAGGACATTTTAATGGAAATACTTCTCTTATTTGTAGATTCTTTGGAGCCCCCAAACAAAAAAATTAATTGGAAGACAAAATAAAGGGAGAAGACAACGCCACCGCATCAAGCCGTAGTAAAGGACAAGAGTAACGGGGTTAGGATGAGGAACTAGAGACGTTGATCTGGGTAAGTGAAAATCCATATTAAATAGACCAACATCGCAAACATTTGAAGTGTGTAAATAAAAAAAGAGGAATTCAGCCTTAAAATTAAAGGAGTGACTAGAAATAGAAAAGAAAAATGAGAGAGAGAAAGAAAAAAAAAGAAAAAGTAAGTCATTCATACTTGGCCCTTAATAAAGAAATATTTACAGAAGCAACTCCAATTTTATTTGATCCATTTTAAGGATTGTGAGTCACTGACCAACCAACTCTGCTGTGGTATCAGCACTGTCATACCTATGCACAATCCGGGTCATCCAGAGCCACACCTCAAACTGATGCAAATGGCCCCCACATCCAGAGTAGCTCAGGGGATGTAAAAGCCTTGTCATATGGAATAGTGAAAGAAAGTCTGGAAAAGGATCCTGAAATTGTATTATCACAAAGGATCTCTGTATTTGCAGAGCCAATTTGTTACATAACTTTTCCATCTGCCTTATGTAATTCCATGACTTTGTGAAATAGGTACTATGTCAAACATTTGAAAATGCAGGGTTCTGGAGTAGTGGTTCTCAATTCCATGTGGATGTATACAAAACATATGTGAGAGGACTGGTAAGGTGGTTGTTGCAAAGATCTTTTTTGAAGCCTTATATGTCCAGACCTTTATATGAGATCACTCATTTTATCCTTCAAACAATCTTATAAGTAGTTACTCTCATTAATCTATTTCCATACATGGAAAATCTGAGGCACAGGGAAGTTGAATACCTTGCCCAATGTCCCAGCTAGAAATGGAGAAGCCAGGAGTTCAAATCTCAAACCTTTTCTACCAATCATTTATGAATAATTTAACTTAAACATAGAGATGATTCAAGGCCAGTTCTATAAGAAGAGCATTTTGAACGTAGAATGGTGTTACCAGAGGCTGGTGGCAGGGGATGGGATAGTGATCAAAGGGTACAAAATTTCAGATAGAAGACAGACACCTTTGGAGATCTAAAGAATAGCATCGTGACTATTGTGTTCACTGAACTTATTATGGTAATCATTTGCAATATATATGTGTATCAAACCATCACACCTTAAACCTACACAATGTTATATGTCAGTTATATCTCAATAAAACAGGAAAAATAAATTCAAGATGATAATGATAATAATGTATATTTAAAGTGATCTCGAGTGTTCTTACCACACACACACACACACACACACACACACAGGAGACAAAAAACGATAAAAGGCAGCTATGTGAAGTGATGGATGTATGAATTAGTTTGATTTGGACAATCATTCACAATGTATATGTATATCAAAACATCATGTGGTATACCTTAAATATATACAATTTCTATTTGCCAAGAATAAATAAAAAAATACATGACAAAGCTTGTCATTAGAAGTGAGAAACTTTTCTTTATTCATCTCCTTAAACTTGTATTTCTGTTCCACTTTCTCCATAAAATTTTCTCTTGTTATATTTTTATTAATAAAATATATTTGTCTATAACAATATCAGATTTTTTAAAAGGAGAATACCATTTACACTTTCATTCAAGTATGCTTATCTGAGTAGGAGGTTAAGCTAGGAATTATCCAAATCCAGCGGAATTATCCTAGGAGTGCCTTTTTCAATGAAAATTCTTTATCCATAGTTTTATGGAATAAAGTCCAGGAACCTCTGGTGCATAAAAGCAGAAAATACTTTTATTTCAGAGACAGCGTTTTCATATTATTAAAGTCTCTTTACCAGTAAAGAAACATTATCATCCTTAACTGAGGTCCTCCAGTCTCCCGTACCAAAAATGAGACCTTAATGTTTCAAAGGAATCTTAATTCAAGAGCACGGCCACTGCCCCGAGGGTCGTGTCTACAGTCCCTGCTTTTAGTTTTGTTCTTGAGCCTCTGTACTCAAAAATATGTTTCCTTAGTCCATTTCCCAGTCTCAGACCCATCCTTCCAACATCCTCCAGATCTGTACAGATGTTTGCATCTTGAATTGTCACCCGCTACATCTCTGGATTGGTTGCAGCCACCATATCCTATGCTATCCTGGTACCATATGCTGGAATTGACACAGATCCTAAGGTCTTTTAGCCCAGCATTTCCTAAAAAATCCTAAACACTTTTTTGTTCCCACCAACCAAACCCTTCCATTCTCAAACATTTCTTCACGTGTTTGGGGGGTTAGGGTTAGGGTTAGGTTAGAT